>NW_007726599.1:61452-93952 GCF_000696425.1 Galeopterus variegatus | reverse complement strand
CCCTCTGCGGCCCCGGCCGCCTTCGCCCCCGCGCGCCGCGGCCTCCTCGCTGCCCTCCCCCATTTCCTGAAGGACACAGCTCGGTTTTCCTGGAATCCGCCATCGCTGCACCCGCCGGTTCTGGCTGGTCTTGACACCGGGCAGCTCTTTTCCTCTGCATTGTCTCGTCCTTGTGATTTCCAGCAGTGGCTTCTGTCTCCTCCCGCTGTGATCTTAGGCTGGCCCCGAAATTGCCTTTTGTCCACTCCCACCTCCCTGCTTTTCCCGATTTTTTCCCCTGTGGCCGCCTCGTCACCATCGTGGCCTTCCGACTAGAGTAGGATGCGGGGTCAGCTTTCCTCCTTCATTTTGTGGTTATGACCGTGGCCTCAGTGAAGGGCACGATCCTGTCTGTTCTCGAAAACGCGCGGTATCTGTTAACCCCTCCAGCTCAGGGCATGTGTGGTGCCAGCCAGTTTTCTACTTGAGAGAGAGGAAAGCGACACTTCTCAGGATGACCCCAAGGAAGTGTGTTTCATTAGGCAGGGGTTAAGGGGCTGCGGTCTGAGTCAGGAACAGTTTCTCAAGGTGTTTCAAGTATTTCCTTGAGTGTAATCCTTTTGAAACACATCTTTACTACGACTCAATAAATAAAAGAATAGGAGTGTTTTCTTATGAATAGAGGCAATGCAATGAAAGTTTTATTAAAGTACAGGAGTTAAATAATTTTTTTTTAGGGGAGAGCTAACTTGTTGGGCTCTTACAAATAAGTACAGATAGAGAACCCAGGTATATTGGGTTAAAAATGTTAAGACCCTGAAATTTCGTTATTGGGGGTTCACATGGCAACTACATTAATCTTGGGGCATTTTTGTTATACTACCTTTTTACCAGTGTTGCCTTTTTAGTCTTTGTGGTACATTAATTTGTTTAAAACAGACAAAAAAAAAAAAAAAATCAGCTTCACCTCTTAGGCCCAACTGTCTCATCTCTATCAGCCAAAGATCGGTTGAATACATGTATTGATATTCCTGAAATATAACTAAATGTTTTGAAGCATGAAAGATTTGACTTACTGTTCTTATTTGCCTTCAATTGTTATTTAAAATGCAGAAAGTTCTAGTGAAGTGGGTTTTCAGTTCATATGATTGCCTGGCCTGGAAAAGTGGCTGATATAAATCTATCCTAAAGTAAATGAGATTTTTTTTTTTTTTTTTAAATAACGTGTCTGAGGTAGCAACATGGTTCTTTTTCCATGGCTTTCAATTTATGTGCTTGTCATGTTGTCATGGAGCCACAAACTTTCTCATGGTCTGTTAATTAGTTTACTTGTTATTGACCTTTATCATGAAAGTTGTCTAAACAAATGAGTAACAGTGTAGCACTTTAGGATAGCTTTTTAATGTGGTATTTCTTTCTGTCTCGTTTTAGATTTAGTTTGGTCTTGGTGGTTTTGTGTGCATTATAATTGGAAAAGTCTGATTAGTATTGAATTCATTTGCAGAGTGGAGGGGAGCACACTCTTATCTTCTAATCTTAATTGGTTAGTAATTAGGAGTTGAAAGGAAAACTGTGTGACCCGTTGTTAAATTACTAAGCTCTTAATTTCAGGGTGAGGTTGGCTGCTTGTTATTATACCCCTATATCTCTGTTTATTTTACTTCACAACATAGTCAACATAGTTTGAACCCTATAAAATCCATTATGTGCAATTTATCTGTTGAATCTTCATGGGAGTTTGAAATTTATGTATTTTAACATTTTCCTGTCCAGGTGGAGAATATGTTTTGACAGTTTTTCTTTCCAAATATTTTAGTTTACTTGGTAAGGATTTTGTCCCCCTACTAACAATTTTCCTTCTTTTACCACTGGTAAGTGTGTTGTTATTTAGAGCTGGAATCTGGTAAACGATTCTGGAATAAAAGGCTGCTTTTAAAACTCATCTGGGGTTCCTTTTGTGCTTTTAAAAATTTTGATTACAGTAGTGGTTGGCTAATCAGATCCTTTGCTATGTGCCAGAAGGACACTTCCATGTGGTAGGAGTTACATATAGGGAATGTCAGACGTTCTTTTTTGTGCATACTTGCTTTCGCTTAGAGCTGACTTGTGTGCCCTTGTAATTCTCTGTCCTGTTTACCATTTACACACTTCCCACGTCATCATGATTTCTTTTGCAAGGGAGGACTGAATGAAATCCCCGTAAGGGCCCGACTCCTCAGCCGCAGGCCTCTGCAGGGGGTATTGGCTCATACTTCCTCCCAGGAGCTGAGATTATTGCCTCTCACTGTTGCCTCCCAGATCCTGCAGCAGGAACTGAATAAAATTCTTGTTTGGAAGAATGCTAGTTCCGTACATATTTTATTACCTAGTCCCCACTGTTTGAAAACATGATCTACTTAGTGAGAAAAAAAGTCCCTATGAATCAGTTGCCTAATGAATTTAGTAAGTTAAAGGCCAAATTGTCAGTTGTGCTTTATAAAAGTTTACGCAAACGTATGTTTTCTCACACAGAGCACCATGGCGTCTGGCAGCACTGCCGCCAGTGAGGAGGAGCGCAGCCTCCGGGAATGTGAGCTTTATGTCCAGAAGCACAACATTCAGGCACTGCTCAAGGATTCTATCGTGCAGTTGTGCACTGCTCGGCCTGAGAGACCCATGGCATTCCTCAGGGAATACTTTGAGAGGTTGGAGAAGGTAAATATAAACTGGGGAGAGGATGGATGACCCTGACAGTTGTTTATTTAATGCCATAGAATGTTGCTAAGTTGTATCTTTTGGAAGAAAAGGATTTCTGAACAAATGAATCTAAAACAGAGCATCCATAGTAATTTTTACATTTTTAATCAGTAGAATTTATCAGAAAATGAGTCTTATGCTAAGTTAATTTGGCTAACAAACTTATTTAATGCCATAGAATGTTGCTAAGTTGTATCTTTTGGAAGAAAAGGATTTCTGAACAAATGAATCTAAAACAGAGCATCCATAGTAATTTTTAAATTTTTAATCAGTAGAATTTATCAGAAAATGAGTCTTATGCTAAGTTAATTTGGCTAACAAAGGGTTTCCAAACATAGTTCCTTGTAACTTTTAATTACTATGTAAAACTAACATAAAACTGGTAGTACAGCAGGTGTAGGAAATGAGAAAATTCTGCAGTACTTGAAAGCAGTTAATGCTTTTTCCTTCTTCACCAAAGCAAGTAAGCTTAATAAACCTATCCCACCTTTAAAAACTAGTGTAATGAAACATTTGAATCTGGTTTGTGACTGATATATCAGTAATTCTGAATTACTGAAGTCCATTTTACTGCAGAGTGTATCTCAGGTGAATTGACTATAGAGTGAAGATACCAAGATGGATGGTGCTCAGAATTTTACTCAGGACTTGTTTCCCTTTGAAAAAAAATTAATTCAGTTTTTATTCTTTGTTCATCCTCCTTGTCAGTCTTACCTACATATATGGTATATGCTTTTCTAAGCAAAATGATAATTTTTTATCAAGGACAATGTTTCATTCAGTTCACTTCCCTGAAGAAGTGATGAGTGAAAAAAATCTGGATCACCAAGTGTTTTGAGTAGTTTGATATGCTTCTGTAAATCAGCAGGATAAATTAACAGGTTTTCTTGTGCATATTGAAATTTTGAGGGGTTCATAATGATTATGAACCAATTGGGGGATATTGTTTTGGTGTATATATGATCATTAATTATCTAATAGCATAATAGAAATATTCACGTTATTTCCTATTGGTTTGGACAGTGTCTTAATCAGAAAAAAATTATCAGTAAAACAATCTATGCTAAACTTTAAAAAATGTTTGTGTAGTACATAGTTCAGTGATCAGGTATTTTTCTACTGTGTTCTTGAAAAACTGTTAAGATTGGTATTTAGTACCATGATTAGAGTAATTAAAAACAAAATCAAACCAGTCCCTATGAATGTAGCCTTGCTATCTTGGAACTGTAGTAGAAATTCTGGCTTTCTCTTATTGAAGCAATTTCCAAATAATGGAAGTACTATAGAGCAGGCGTGGATGTTCCCTGTTTTGAAATCATGTGCGTTCCTGGAGGTCTGGTTCTGAAATGGGTCACTGTAAGGTGATCCCTCTTCTTTGGACATCAATAGAAACCTTAAATATAAGGGGATTAAGCTGGTGAGACATTAAGTGGGTGTGTTTTATAGGGAGTGTTGAATGTGTGGTGCTAGTTTCAGAGCATGTACTTACCACAGCAGTGTTTAAGGACTAATCAAGGTGGAAAGCAAGAAATAATTGTTAAAGTAGTTTATTTGTGGATGGGATTTTTAGATTTAATGTGTTTCTTTACCTCTTAATAAAAGTCACAGCTCAACAGACTTTTACCTGTAACTCAAGGGTCTTTGTTCACTTGTAGATGTTCATTTAGCCAGGGTTGAATGTAGATACCTGGCTTTTCAGGTAACTGGATTTTCAGCTTTTTAACAGTATTGTTCTGTATATTAGGTGTTAATTTGTATGTCTGAAAATACACAGTCACAGTCTTGTCACCTCCTTCCTCATTACTCACAGGTTATGTTTCTGGTATCTTCAACTACTCCATAAGAAATGCATCACATTCACAGCTGGTCCATTGAAAGCTTCTGCATTTTAGTTCAGGCCATCATCTGGAATTTGAGTCCTCTTTTATGCATATATGTATTAGAGCCTAACGTGTCTGATAGATAAGAGGAATTATACATAATAGCTACAACCTTTGAGTGCATCCTGTGTGCCAGGTACTATGTGAAGCACTTTCCGTACTTACATATTCATTATTTCAAATGTGTGAGGTAGGTGATTATCACCATTTTACAGAGGCAGCAGGTAAAGCCAAGAGAAATTAAGTAACTTGGCTGTGCTCACACAGTCTAGTAGTTAGCTTTTACTGTAAAAACGTATCATCCCTAAATTTTAGTGGCTTACTACAGCAGACTGTATTCTTGGTCATATGCAGTTCTCTGGGCTTAGCCTGTCTTGTCTTCTTGACTCGACATGTCTTGTTCTGGGGCTGCGTGGCAGGAGCAGCCACTATAGGGCATGCTGTGCTCAAGACAGGCAGAGCCAAGCTACAGAAGCAGGTATAGTATGACATGTCAACTTGCATTCCATGGCCAAAGCAAGTCATATGGCCAAGCCTTAAGTCAGTGGGGTGGGAATTTTACTTCACCTGCAGGGAAGAATGGCTAGGACATTAAAGGAACAAATAATTGTGAAACTGTATTAAGTAAAGTGGTGGCGGCAGAATTTGAACCTAAGAGTCGAGAACATAATTAGCCAGTAAGTAGACAAGGAGTTTTTTGCTTTGTTTTGTTTTTATTTAAATAAGTGAAAGAGATGAAGAGGGAGGAAATTGACAGCAGAATGACAATAGCAAGAGAAAGGATATAAAAATGTATCACTGTACATATTAGAAATTGATGATGTCAGTAATGGCTTTGAGTCATCAGGATTGGATTATATTCAGATTGCTGTTTTAAAAAGACTCAGTAGAATCCATGAGACAATGTGAAAATCAAAATGCTTTGTTACTTCAAAATTATCTTAAAAAATTCAGTTGAGTAAAGTATAGTCCCAAATGAGATGTTACTTGTGAAGTTTTTATGAAATGCCAATGACAAATTTGGGGGTAGAATTTATGTTTTCATTTATAGTCTTTAGTTTAAAGTTGGAGGAGGCTTGAGTTTTATGATTCTGGGTTAATACAAAATGGGAAAATCTTACAGGTTATTGGAATTACCAGAATGTAAATGAAATGAGTTTTTTAAAAAATGTATTTTTAAAAATAGGTTCACACGTGATTCAAAATTCCGCAGGTACAGAAGGATACGACAGTAATTGGTCTCCTTCCCAGCCCGTTGCCTTTCTTGAATGCAGCCATTGTTCTGGAGATAATGTAATATATGGGCATTTACACACACATTCATATATAAAAGAGCTTCCTGTTCTTTTTCCAACACTGCATGGCTTTCCATCATATGGATGTACTATAATTTATTTAATCATCTCTACTGATGACTGTTTTGTTGTTTGCAATATTTCACTCTTAAAAACAATATTACAACAAATAATTTTGTATATATGTCATTTCACACATATGCATATTTTAGAATAAATTCCTGGAAGTAGAATTATTGGATTACTGATTCAAGAAGTAAATACATTTGTAATTAAGTCTATACAAAAATGTTAAGGTCATTTTTGTTTGTTTTTCTCATGTTTTTTCTTAATTGAAAATCAGAAAATCCAGAGAAATGAGAAAAATAATGATAATTCTTTACTCTAGAAAAGAAGAAAGTAAAAAATCAGGCATGAATAGAAATGAACGAAAAGAAATGAACACTGGTAAACCTTGATGATTATCCTTCTAAACTTTTCATGCTGAATATATGAGAGCACTTCACAAAGTTTGTGGAAAAACAGACTTGAAAGTTCATGGGCATATCTTTCCATGAACTTTTTGAAGTACCCTCATATATAGTTCTTATTTATTTTGATGCTGAAAGCAGGGCTGAGGACCATGCAGGAAGAAAAGTGGGCATCTCTTTAATTTCTTTATCAAATTTTTTTCTAAAATCATTAAAAACTAAGTTCATTTAGAATTTGAAATATGGGGCTAGCTGGTTAGCTCAAATGGTTAGAGTGTGGTGCTGTAACACCAAGGTCAAGGGTTTGGATCCAGCCATCTGTCAATAAATAAATAAATAAATAAATAAAAGAATTTCAAAGATGGTTTGAAAAAGTAATGGAGAATGGGTCTAATGAACGAGAAAATAGAAGATAACACATTCTTATTTTTTCCTTTCTACATCAGGCATAATAACTCATTCTTTACTGTAGGACTAAGAAGAATTTCTTAAGGCTCTAGACTTGAAAAAAAGAATGTTTAATAGTTCATCTCAGTTTTTGTATGAATTGGTTCAATAAGAAGTAGTTTTTAAAAGCAGGTAAACTCTTTTTTTGTTTTCACTTTAAGAATAAACTGATAAAGAATGCTTCTGGCTCTGCTGGGAGTACTGTTAGAGTTGATCTTAAATTCTTGGTTACCATCACATCATTTTATGGTTTGTTTATATCTGGGACCCAGGCTAGAATGTAAATTCCACAGGACTTGGCATGGCAGATCCAGAAAATGCTTATTGAATTAATGAAATAACTCACTAATCTATACATTCTTGGATCATGTTGCCGTGGTTGAATTATTTCTGGATAGCATTTTTGGGGGGGTTTATGGGGGGAAAAATCTTTTGCTGTCTGAAGTAGCCTCCAAAAAGCTAATTCCCAGGACTTGTCTTTCAGTCTGTTACTATTGTGTGCATCACAGATCATTATTATCTATACATTATTATAATGGAAATCTAATTTTTTATTCACATGTTATGTGTCCTTGTATTGATGGCTTTTGCGTGTTAATAAAGAATAGCATCTATTAACATCTGAGACAATCTCTTCAGAGTATTTCTTTTCAAGCTTTACTCCATTTTTTTTCTCATTTGGAATTGGCCTTTTCTTCTTAACTCACATTGGTAATAAGATGAAGAGATTTGAAGTGACTGAGATGGACCACTTTGGAAGAGAGCTTTACATGCTGAAGGGTTTCATTTTACAAACCTATCATTTCTTTCAGGAGGAGGCGAAACAGATTCAGAATCTGCAGAAAGCAGGCACCCGTACAGACTCGAGGGAAGATGAAATCTCTCCTCCTCCACCTAACCCAGTGGTTAAGGGTCGGAGGCGACGAGGTGCTATCAGTGCCGAAGTCTACACAGAGGAAGATGCTGCATCATATGTTAGAAAGGTAGTTTTGATATCTAAACATTGGGAAAATGTTTTTGGGATCCACTTGGTAATCGTACAGTCTCCTTTGATGAATACATAGCAGTATTTTGAATAATAAAATACAAAACAGTATAGTTTTTCTGTATAGTTTTTGTAGTTTTTCTGTATAGTTCTTGGGTACTTGAGAACAGGCTTCTGCAATAGCATGTTATCAGATGAAATAGCTAATGGTGATAATAACCAGTGAATAATTGCATTTTGGTGGTTTGTCATTTTTGTGCTGCTGTTTTGCAGTAGAAGTAGGTAGTACTTCTTTTTCTCTCAGATCATGGTGTCAGTTTTTGATATCCTGTAAATCATGTTGTGGCTTTTAACCTTTATCCTGTAGGCTTTATTCGTCCTAATGTACTCTTAGAGCCAGCCTACCATTTTGAGTTATGCTATTAGCCTTAAGGGGGAACAGAATTGTCCTGGCACTTGAGGCTTATGAAACGGATAGTACATGATCACAGTTTAAAAAAATGAAATTGTTACAAAATACTTAGTTTTGCCTCAGAATAATGACCTTGGTCAAGGTGATTTTAGTTTCTTTATTTAACTGGGAACCAAGTATCAGCCTTTAAATACAGGTCTGGCTGTAGGCAAGGGGATTCGTCAGTCAATATTTGTTGAGTACCACGTGGATCAAAGATAGTACAAGTGGGTTGTGAAATATTTAACTCAAAGCAGCCTTGTGTAAATACCATAACGTGGCTTGATGTTTAATTGAAATGCAGGTTGCAGGCATGAAATGTTTTTGGTTTATGGAATTGCCATTTGACCTTCAGTTCTTTTCTAGGTTATACCAAAAGATTATAAGACAATGGCTGCTTTAGCCAAAGCCATTGAAAAGAATGTGCTGTTTTCACATCTTGATGATAATGAGAGAAGGTATGTACAGGTTTTTTCTTATACTATATTTCCAATAAGGCTGTGGTTCCCAAGCTATTCTCATCATTGATGCGAGTTTTAAGGCTATTAATCGTTGTTCACTAGATGACAATTTTGGCTAAAAATCTGGGAGCTTTAATTCTGAGATTAATGTTTGAAATCCATGGAAGAGACATGAGAAATGTAACACAAGACCTTCTCTCTCTTGCAGTGATATTTTTGATGCTATGTTCCCAGTTTCCTTTATCGCTGGAGAGACCGTTATTCAGCAAGGTAAGGGCCACTGTTTCAGTGGCATGCAGTAATTGTTATGGGAGAGGAAGCGAGGCTGGAGGATTCTTTTGTTTTATTGAAATTTTCTTCTTTGATTCTTCCATTTCCCTTCTGTTACACTATTGGATTTTTCTTTTTCTTTTTTTTGACCGGTAAGGGGATCGCATCTGCACGGTGTTATCTGCACCACGCTCAGCCAGTGAGCGCACCGGCCATCCCTATATAGGATCCGTACCCGCGGCCTCAGGCGCTACCAGCACCGCACTCTCCCTAGTGAGCCATGGGCCGCCCCTCTTTTTCTTTTTTTTAATTAAAATTCTCTGCACTACAGAGAATACTATCCTTAAGGGACTAATGTTTGTGATACAATTTTGTTTTGTAGTAACTGTTAAGGGAAATGCCTACATTTCTGTTTCGAATATTGTGTGGAATTTTAGAACCATATGTCTCATATGTCTCTTATATTAATTATTAACCACTTTTAAAATGAAGTTTGCAGCGAAATATCTACATTCTTCATCACATAGCCCATCTATTTATAAGGTTCTATGCCTTCAGATTTTTACCTTTTTGCCCACATGCCAACATTGATCTAATCTTTTGGATGATATCTTCCCCCTTTTTTATTACTTATTCTTGACATTTTCATGGGTCTTCATAAATCATATTTTTCCCATTTTATGGCAGTTTGATATTTTGCTATTAACTATTTGAGTTGTTTCTAGTGTTATAGATGCGATAGCAATTAATAACTTTATGCAGATATATGGCTTTTTTAAGTTATTTTTTCAGATGTATTCTTCACCATGAGATGACTAAAAATATTGATCACTTCTGTGACTTTTAAAATATATTGCTGGATTTTTTTGAAAGGTTATGTTAACATATAACACACTCATAGCACCACTATAAAATGAGTTTATTGTTTTATATTTGGTAGTTTTCAGTTTGTTTCTTTTATTTGGAACATGCTTCTAACTTTTTTACTCTATTCTCTTTTAGGTGATGAAGGGGATAACTTCTATGTAATTGATCAAGGAGAGATGGATGTAAGATTTAATAGCAAAAATATGTTGATAATATTAAAAGTCAATGTACTGATTTTTATTGCTTCTAAGTAATAGGAATAGTGTTTCTGAAGGTCTGTTACAGCCCTTGTACTTGTATGTCAAATTCTGTCAACACCTTTTGCCAAGTATTTTTATGACACAGACTTTTTAAAGGTAATTTTTCTAGCCAGACATGCAGTTCAGAACTCTTGCTGGAGTAGTAGGTAAGAAGTGTGTGCATGCAATGAAGTAAGACAAATGTAAGGGGGAGTCTAGACCCGGTTGTTAGCAATGAGACTTAATACAGCTTTCTTAATTCTGTAAATCTTGTTTACAAATGAAATGAGAATAATAATAGCATTGATACTAAAAGGATTATTAGAAAAATTCAGTGATCTTATGCAAGTAAAATATTTAGTATTCTTTAAATGTATGTATTAGTTCATTTCTGTGGCTTATAACAAAATACATGGAATTGGGTACTTTATAAAGAAATGAGGCTTATTTGGCTCATGATTCTGGGACAGCTACATCTGTCATGAGCCTCAGGTTGCTTCTACTCATGGCAGAAAGCAGGGAAGCCTGTGGGTACAAGTAGATCACATGGTGAGAGAGGAAGCAAAAGAGAGAGAAAGGAAGGTGCCAGGGTCCTTTGAAAAAACAGCTTTTGGGGGAACTAATAGAATGAGAACTCATTCACTACACGTCCCCACTAGAGTATTAATCAATTCATGAGAGATCTGCCCCCTATGACCTAAACAGCAACCAATACTGCCACTTTGGTGATCAAATTTCAACATGAGCTCTGGGGAGACAACATATCCAAACTATCAGTGCATATGATTAGTATTAATTCTTAGCTAACCTTTTTCCCTGATCTTTAAATCAGGTAAATCCTTGACACGCTTAACATATTTAACTTATTTTCAGATGTCAAGTATTTTGCTCTGCTATGTACTGAAACCAACGTATTTTTAAAAATGAAGTTAAGGATTCTGGCCTTTTAAAAAGGTTTGAAGAGTTAGCTCAGTTGATTAGAGTGCAGTGTTATAACACCAGTGTCAAGGGTTTGGATCCCCATACCGGCCAGCCACAAAAAAAAAAAAAAAAAAAAAAAAAAAAAATAGGTTTGAAGATTTTTAACATATGTTTGTAGGAAAAAACTTCTTTGTCATTTGCATTTTAGGTCTATGTCAATAGTGAATGGGCAACCAGTGTTGGGGAAGGAGGGAGCTTTGGAGAACTTGCTTTGATTTATGGAACACCTAGAGCAGCCACTGTCAAAGCAAAGACGAATGTGAAATTGTGGGGCATCGACCGAGACAGCTATAGAAGAATCCTTATGGTAAGAGGTCATGGTTTTGGAGTATGATTTACAGTTCTGGTCTATGAAACTAATGTTTGAATATTACCAAATTAAAATGAGAATAGTTTTTACTTTTAGTGATGGAGTATTTTCCATTAAGCCAACTTAGCATTCATTATGCCATTTGAGACAGTAATATTTTAGAACAAAAGTTTGACAAGAAATAATGTGGGAAACAAAATGTGGTGTGTATGTAATGGTCAGCTCATGTCTGGAAATCTATCCATTTGCCAATAGGCACAACTTAACTTACCTAATCTTCCCCATCACAGCAGATAGCCCGATAGGTGCTGCCTTTAAGTACATTAAGTTATTTAGGGCCATTCAGAAGTAATCAGCTTCCCTAAATGTGAAAGTGTGTTATCAGTGAGCAAATGTCATGTCCCCTCTCATTCAAGGAATAAACAAAATAATAAAACTGTTGGGACATTCTGCTGATATAGTCAGACTTTTGAGAACTTTGTGTCAAGTTTATAGAGTAGCTTTGAATGTTAAGTCGCAGCAAATGGCATTGGTCATTTTGAACGGTTTTCTTGAATTTGTGCAGTGCCCATCTGACCATTTGAAAATATGCAGATGTACTTTGGAATTTTTTCGTATTTGGGATATATGTATATAAACTTTGAAATGTTTCTGTACTTTGAAATGTTTCTGTATGTGGGATATATTTATATTCCAAATAAATATGGAAAAATTTCAAAGTACGTATACTTGTATATATTTTGTACGTATGTATGTAGGTGTATATATATTTGGGAAGAGGGTTAAGACAGTTTACCATGTGAAGAAGGTTTATTATAGAGGTTGGTTTGTTTTCTTCTCTCTTTCCCCCAGATATATTTAACAAACTTTTCAGATAAGACAACTTGGTTAAGTTTGGGGCTGTGGGTGCTACCCCCTCCCCCCTTTTTTTTTGTTTTTTTGTTACTTACAGGGAAGCACACTGAGAAAACGGAAGATGTATGAGGAGTTCCTTAGTAAAGTGTCTATTTTAGGTGAGTTTTGGAAAATTGTGTGGAGAATTGTTAAATTGAAGTGTTAATGATACTTAGCAGAACCTATTGTATTTCATAAAAACCACTCTAATTATCTTATTTTTTTGTTTGCGAATAGTAATGAAAACTCATGGAAGTTTCATTTGACTATGTTGAAAGTTTGACGAAATTAAAAGTAATTTTAAAGTTTTTCGAATTTGTTAGTATATGACAAACCCCTTAATTAGAAATGGTGGGACTTGGGAAGAGCTTTCTGAAGGTACAGGTGCTACTCGTTCCTCCTGAAGAGACTGAAAGTGTCCTTCCAACTGGACGTTCCCAGTTATTCCCTCCACGACTTTTGTCTCTGTGCTTCCATCATTGGGTTTATTGGTTCAGGAAAGGGAGTATTTCTAAGAGTCTTTCCTCTGTGGAAAGATTAAGTGTCATTTGCTGGTATTCTCTGAAAAAATGCCAGAAGTTTGTTGAAATTTAGAGGAAAGCAGGTTAATTGGAGATACTTCTGTGTATTTTGTTATGTGGACTTGAAGACGATGTTAGAAACCTGTTCTGGGAAAGAGAAATGGTGAATTCTGTAAGGTAACTGTCTTTTGCCATTGTTTTGTTGCAGTGCTGTGACTTTTCCCCCGTTATCTGCCCTTCCTTTGAAATGGTTACATTTGCTTAGTGCCTTGGATATTAGTTTGACCTGTGGGAACAAAAGTTATTTTCCAGCTCCTCTTGTTTCATAAATAAATTCAACCGAGGATTTAAATAGATAAGTTATTTCTTTGAACCTTTGGAATAATATGGATGGTGAAACTACTACTTTTGGGTACTGTAATTGTAGGTTTGATTTGCACTGATGGCAATCTTAGTAGTACTTAATGAACATATTTTCTTATTTCTTTGCTGTTGGGTGTAGTTAATATAAATTAACCTCACCACTGCGCCATGCTTTTTGCTGAAGTAAGGCTCTAAGGGCCATCTGCAGGTAATCTGAGAAACCTGCTGAGACTAGGGGTAATTGTTGACAGGTACCATGTTTAGTCTGAGCCACTACTAGAATGTTGAACAGGCATGGCTATTTGGTTGAATCTCTTTATCCTTTATTTTTAAAAAATATTTAGCAACCTCAAATAATGTAAGGAAATTGTTTTGGTTCTTGTCTTTCAGAGTCTCTGGACAAGTGGGAACGTCTCACTGTAGCTGATGCATTGGAACCAGTCCAGTTTGAAGATGGGCAGAAGATTGTGGTGCAGGGAGAACCAGGGGATGAGTTCTTCATTATTTTAGAGGTAAAGAACTCTGCATTTGATACTTTTAAAAGTTGTCCAACATAAGAGGAAGAAAGGGTTAGGGCTAATTCAAACTTACGGCTTTAGTTTTTAAGAATACCTGACAGTTTTATTTAAAAGTTGTCTTTTACTTTGAACTGCTGTTATTTGGTTCTCTGCCAGGCCACTACATTTTAGATGAGTTTGAATCAGAATTGCAGAAGGGCTCTAGATATAACTAGCCAAATCCTGACCTACCCATTTTACTCTTCACCATACAAGCCAGACAAAACTCAGTCATTTCACATAACAAACTATGATGATTCTGCATCATCCTTGTTAGGATCAAAGGTAATTATTTAAATTTTAGAAGTTATGGTGTTTTATATCTTCCTAATCTGTTGAAAGTATAGCAGGTACTCTTGCTTGCCAGGCAGATCCAAATAGCAGATTTCTATGAATGTGGCTCTGTAGTCACTAAATGGTTTTATTTAAGCTAGCGGATGGGAAGACTTTTTCTGTTAAGGGACAGATGGTAAGTTAGGCTTCGTGGACCATAAAGTTTCTGTTGCATCAACTCAGTTTGGTTGTCATAGCACAAAGCAGCCATAGACAGTACCTAAATGAATGGGTGTGGTGTTCCAATAAAATTTTATTTACAAAACTGGCAGTGATCTTGGATTTGACCCTTCGTTTATAATTCTCTAACTCAAGTCTGAAACCTTTAAGTACCTTAGCTTGAAAAGCAGCAGCTTGCCAGCAGGGCATGCCCGGTAAGTAGAAATCAAAGCTCATGTAGTGACTGACTGCAGTCACCTCTTATTATATGAACACAGATGAGTTGAAATAAGCACTGAGTCCTTTTTTCCTCCTTTTTTTGCAAAGTGGCTAAAATTGCATAGGATATTTAAAATGCCACCCTGTGTTTGAGAGAGTTTAGCTTTTTGGTAATTTTATTACAGGGGTCGGCTGCTGTGCTACAACGTCGGTCAGAAAATGAAGAGTTTGTTGAAGTGGGAAGATTGGGGCCTTCTGATTATTTTGGTATGTGTGGATTTCCTCACAGTACAACAATAGTTTAAGTCATCTCTCAGCGAAATACTAGAGTCTTTCATAATTTCATCTTTTCTTCACCTGAATTTTATTTTTTTAACGGCAGTCTTTTTTGGCTCTCAGAGAAATAGTCTGAGATTTTGAGTGTTACTCAGTTAACAGTTAAGTTACTGAATGTCTCATATCTTATCAGTTTTTTTAAAGTGCAGATGTCGTGTGGCCTGTACACAGTTATTACAGAAATAAGCATTTTTATTTCTCAGAAGTGCATCTCTTTAAGGAAGTGTTTTCCATAGAAGCTGGCCTGCTCTCACTCTTTGCCGTTTCCCTTCTCCAGGTGAAATTGCACTGCTGATGAATCGTCCTCGTGCTGCCACGGTGGTTGCACGTGGCCCCTTGAAGTGTGTTAAGCTGGACCGACCTAGGTTTGAACGTGTTCTTGGCCCATGCTCAGACATCCTCAAACGAAACATCCAGCAGTACAACAGTTTCGTGTCACTGTCTGTCTGAAATCTGCCTCTTGTGCCTCCCTTTTCTCCTCTCCCCAGTCCATGCTTCAGTCATGCAGACTGCTTTATTTTCCCTATTTGCAGCGCCAAGTGGCCACTGGCATCGCAGCCTTTTGTCTGTTTATATTAAAAGTTGCTTTTATTGCACCGTTTTTAATTTGGAGTATAATCTGAACGCTCATACGCAGTTAAATAAATAGAAAGAGTTCTGTGGAGACTTTGCTGTTACTGCTTCTCTTTGTGCAGTGTTAGTATTCAACCTGGGCAGTGAGTGCCATGCTTTTCAGTGAGGGCAGATCCCAGCACCAAATGAATTACCATAGAGTAATGATGTAACAGTGCAAGATTTTTTTTTTAAGTGATATAATTTCCCAGTTATAAGCATATTGTAGACTGTGGCTGTATAAGCTGTATTTCTTTATAGAATAAATGATTTCTCATTAAGCTCTAAGGGTTAGGAAAAATGGATATAGAAAAATCTTAGTGTAGTAGGAAGATATCTGCCTGTAAAGAAACTAGTTTAAGGGTGGAAAAATGCCCATTTTTGCTCATTTTCAGATGAATATGATCAGTTTTTATTTTTCCTTTTTAACCAGTTTTTGTTTGCCAAGCTAATTTGCCTGGTTTTGTTTAGATTTTGTTATATCTTGTTATTAATGTTGCCTCTCCAGTTCTGAAATATTTTTAGGTGTGGCTGTCTGTACCTACCTGCCTTTTAAGTTTGAAAACAAATCAGACTACAGATATTTGGTTATGATTTAACTACATCTGCCTCAGCTCACAAATTCTGATTTGACCTTTATCCAACTAGTGCCAAATATTGATCATCAGATGCTGAACTGAGAACAAGAATTTGAGGTCCATACTCCTGGTTGTTAAGTTAAAGCTTTTGGTTAATGCATCTCTTTCAGTTGACTCCAGTATAGTCTCTCAGGCTCATTTAAGATCTGATTCCATGAGATTGGATTTATTGAGAATAGGTATAGATGAAACAAATGTCATAATAGAAAAGTGAAGTGATATTGCTAAAGGAGAAATGCCAGGTGGATAAAGTTCAGTGTTGGGAATTTTCCCTTACTAAATTCATTGGGGCATGAGATTTGGGAAGAAGTTTTTTGCTTTGGTTTGGTCTTTTTTCCCTCCTTTTTATTTCAGCTGGAATTTCTGGTGGGTTGGGGAGTGGGGTAGGATGTGTCTCTGTTGTTTCAAATTGGTCTAAAAGGCCATCCTGCTGAAAGTCCTGCTTTCCTGTCCAGCATTTATTTCTCTGGCAAACTTTTTTTTTTTTTTTTTGTTAAAGTAAACTTGTGTTTTGAGTCTTAACTGTATTTCAGTATTTTTCAGCCTTATGTGTTACATTATTCCAACGGTACCCAACAGTTTATTTTTATTGTTATTTTTTAAACAAAATTTCACAGTTCCATAATGTAGGCACTTTTATTTTTATTGTGATTTATGTATAATGTGGGGTTATATTTGGGAGTGACTGCAAGCATTTTTTCCATCTGTGTGCAACTGGCTCTGATTATTAATCCCCTCTCCTACACTTTCCCAGGAAATTAAATTGGTAGATTTTTCTCATAGCTTTGAGAAGCTTTTAGGTTGTTACTAAATTTGGAGTATAAATCTGGGGAAGAGGCTTTATTTACATTTTAGTGTGGAATAGAAAGCCACCTTGTTACAAATTTCTTAATTCCCCAAATAATCTATATTAAACGAGGGTTTTCTGACCAGTACGTATCTTTGTGTTTAGCTGACTTTTTTACATTTAAAAAATTAAAAGTAAAAATTGTCTTATTAGTGTAAAGCTTGATTTGATATTTGTTTAAATGCCAAAAATGTACTTAAATGAGTTATTTAGAATGCCATAAAATTGCACAGTTTCATATATGTGTATAATCATGTTCATGCTTATTTTGATACACATGAAGCTTTCTAAACGAGTTTTCCTCTTAAATCATTTGGCTTGCTGTTTACTCCCTTTTGTAGTTTTTAATCTAAGACATTTTAAGTCTAAATTTAAAAATTATCACATTTAAAGCGTTATCTTTGTGTAATCTAAGTATATGTGAGAAATCACAGTTGGCATAATTTGTCTTAGTTGATATTCAGGGCTTTAGAAGTCATTATTTATGGGCTTGGTAAGACAATTTATGAGATCTACTGCTCTAGAAAGTACAGATGGCCAAAGGACCATTTTGTATTGTTCCCCGGTTACCAGTCTGATTATACTGTATGTGCTAATATACTCTTCTTTTTGTTATAGATTGTCTTAATAGTAGGTCAAGTAATAAAAAGAGATTAAATAATTTAAATTCTTAAATGAATCAGTTTTTCTTCCCTTTCTCCTTTCCTTCTCTTCTTCCTGTCTCCCTCCTCAAAAGTCTACTCTGGTCGGCAAGAATGAAAAGGGAAAGTGAATTATGGGATTGGTGTTTTGAAAGAGTAATATGTTTATTTTCAATGTTTCCAATTTATTTTGTAAAAGTGGATCTCAGAACCTTGCTTAAAGGGTGACTGAGATGCATAGCAGATTTATCTACTGATTCATGGAAGGAAAAGATTCAAAAGCCAAAGATTTCATTTTTATTGAAGACAGACTGGTTCTGTGTCCTTGCAACTTTCCCAGAGTTAATGGGGAAACATCATTTCTGGATTAGCATACATTTTGGTTTAAATTTAATATATACATATATTTAGCTACTTAGGGATGCTTTTATATTTTGCATATATAAAGCCTTTTTTTTTTTTTTTGTCCTTTTTGAGTCCGGCCGCACCACGCTCAGCCAGTGAGCGCTGCGAGCGCACCGGTCAACCCTATATAGGATCCGAACCCGTGGCGGGAGCGCTGCTGCGCTCCCAGCGCTGCACTCTCCCGAGTGCGCCACGGGCTCGGCCCTAAAGCCTTATTTTTGATGCTTATTCCTTAGGTTTCTGAGGAGTGAGATGATTAAATTGTACTCATTAGTATATTGGTATTAATTTCTTTATATCCAGTGAAGTTGGAGATAATGTATGCTAGAAGAATATTCTTTAATTTGTGCTGCTTAGTAACATGTGCACCTTGTCCAGGTTCAGTAATCCCTTCCCGCAGCTGGAGTTGAAACCTTTAGAGTCACAAAAGAATATAACTAAAGAAAATTATCCTAGGTTGACTGCCCTGGTTATAGTTTATTTCTCCTTGAACTGTGGCCCATGTGGACTCAGTTTTTGTTTTTTAATGGCTTGAATGTTGACATTTTAAAATTGAAGTAGCATCTTGTCAGTTTTCTTAATACTGCTTTATCTCCAACCACCAATTAATGGCTGAACCCTTTTTGTACTTTTGTTAGACCCTGGCAGTGCATTTTTAGGTGGGCTAAAACAGCATCAAGGAGCGATGGCTAGATAACCATTGAATTTATCTCCGAAGTATCTATCATAATAGCTACCAGTAAAGACTATATCTATGTGCATTTAAAAGGGGGAATCTTATTCTTCTTATGCTATGGGATTTTTACATAGAAACCAGCATTGTTGTGTATACCTATTTGTTTCTTGACATAAGTTCAGAGCTGTGACTTCATCCTAACTCCACTTAAAACCAAGACCATTAATGTGTATGATTTTGGGGGTTTTTTGTTCTGTTTTGTGAAAGTTCTGCCAATTTTGCTTTAGTGGCTTTGTGATTTTAGAAGTTGCCACTAGATGGAGAGCTGTTTTTAATCATCTTTGTTCATCTCAAATGAGTTAGTTGATCTCCATTATTCATGAATTCTGTATTTGCAGATTTGGCTATTCGTTAAAATTTATTTGTAACCCCAAAATCGGTACTTGCAGCACTTTTGCAGTCGTGAGTGGGCATGAGCAGAGCAGTGAACGAGTCTCCGTCTCCAGCCGGGGTTGACCAAGGGGGCGCTCAGTCGTCTTGTTTCAGGTCTCATAGTGAATGTGTCCTTTTCTGAGTGCCACATTCTTGTGCTTTTTGTTGTTGACTTCACTACTTAGAATGCCCCCAAGTATAGAGCTGAAGTACTGAGTCGTCCTAAGTGTGAGAAGGCTGCGATGTGCCTTGTCTAGGAGGTAGGTATGTTAGATAAGCTTCATTCAGGCATGGATTACAGTGCCGTAGGCCATGAGTGCAATGTCAGTGAATCAACTATAAAATAAGGTGTCTTTGACACACTTCAACACATAAAACAAGATTAGGTATTGATCAGTTGATGAAAATATGAACCTAACCCTGTATTTCCCAAGGAGCAGTAGTTCAGTATTTGCCAACTCAGTGGCCACGGTGACTTCATAGAACATAAAATTACCATGAGTAAGAGAATTGACTATTTTTTTGTAGTCTTCAAACTCAAATTGTCCCGACTTTCGGGAAGTATAAAACAAATTCTTCTAAACCCCTCACTCCACCAATTCACTTACTGTACAATTCCCTTTTTTTAGTTTGCTGTCAGTAATAACATGAAAAGTTTTCAGAGTCAGGCGAATTTTTATTTCATGGGAAGTTGAACAACAGGTGAAAACAAATTGGAAGAACTTGATAGTTCTAAAAATGGAATGTCTTGTTTTCTGTTATTTTTGACAAATGATAGGGAATTTTGTTCCTAGTCAAAAAATAATGGAATGTTAAAGATAAGTGAATAATAAGGTGTATAGGTACTCCACATGTGGTCAAATTCAATTCTGTTACTTTCAGTTTGTAAAGTACAGCAACATTTTCATTATAGGTTATTAGAAAACCAGTCTATTGTTGAAGTGGCTTGGTTTGAGAAAGAGCTGTAGCTTACCTTCCTGAGGCTCTGTGACTTGGAAGTTTCAAGCCATTTTGTGCTATTCTTTGGACATCTTTGCCTGAATTTTTTTTTTTTTTTTTTTTTTTTTTTTTTTTTTTTTTCCGTGTCCGGCAATGGATCGCAACCCTCAGTGTCGCCCCCGTACCGGACCGGGGACCGGCAACGGGATCGCAACCCTTGGCGCTGCTCCCGCGCCTTGCTCAGCCAGTGAGCGGGAACCGGTCCGTATGCGGGATCCGAACCCTCGGGTGGGAGCGCCGCCGCACTTCCCAAGCGGTGCACTATCCAGTGCGCCACCGGGCCAGCCCTGCCTGAATATTTTTTACTCATTCTTCTGTGTGTGCTTTCCAGTCCTTCCTCCAAAGGGAAAAAATGACTTGAAGTAGGAGAACAGCTGATGAAGTGGAAGCCCTTCCTGCAGTAGGGCCACCTCCGTCAGGGGAGGCTCTGGGATTCAAGTTCCTCTGTTAAAGAGTAGTTTTTTTTTTTTTTTTTAAAGCAAACAAATATAACTACATAAATCGGTTGAGATATTGCTGCGTCTTTGTATTATAGTGGAACAAACACTTTGAAATAGGTCTAAACTGTTAAATTGTGGGATTTTAGTTAATCTCTCTGAACCTTCATCTTCCATGCACACTGGAGGTAGGCAGTTATATCTACGTGTTGGGGAAGATTGGAAACCAATGTGTTGATTCCGTGTTGTGGGTAAAGTGCCTTGCACATGGTAAGAACCCAGCGAATGGTGTGATGTTGTTATTGTGGAGACACAAGGTTCAGGGGCAATGGACCAGTAATATAAAGTACCGGTGGGGTCAGAAGTATGCACTGTTACTTGTCCTATTGGGTTGTCTTTGGAAACATTGCATAAGTCTTGGATAACATTTCTGGTTCTTGCCCTTGTACTCTCTTGACAGCTCTTTTCTACTCCCTTCACACTTCTGGTATTTGAACCCCTGGTGGCGTTTATCAGAAGAGAAGTTGATCTGATGAAATGAGGCATTTTTACACTTGTTGACTGATTCATCACTCATAGAAAGAGTATGTTCCTGTCACTTGTATTTTCATTGTTTAATTACAAAATAAACACAGCTTCCTATTAAAGGAGTGGCAGATGTCAACAAGTCAGAGAGAAGGTAGAGACAGGGACTCTATATTTTTACTTTTAAAGGCGCTTGGAAAAGAAACTTGGTTTAGGCCTTTCTGAGCCAGCGGCTGAAGGGAGGGGCACCTAGGAGGCCTCACCTCCCCAGACACCCGCTGCTCATTTTGGGGGGTGGGAGGGTAGGGGACAGTTCTTCAGATTTCATGAGAAGGTTGTGGTTGGGGAGCTGTGGAGTATGCCCTGGCTTTTTTCCTGCCTTAACTCCAGGCTCATGTCCCTGCTAGGCCCATTCTCATGCTGTTTTCACCTTTGAGGCCTCTACTTGTTTTCCCTTCATCAAAATTCCTTCTGTGGTTACTGGCTGCTAATTTTGGCATACTTTTTGTTATTTTAATTGAAATACCCCTTTTCTGATATTTTGATCAAGTTCAGTGGATCCCAGTTGCTGTTTCAGAAAATGCCCCATCTCCTTCCTGAGTTCATGAGTTGGCTTCCAGCATTACAAGTTGGAAGTGAGGAAGCACTGGCCCGCACTTGGAATCCACTACTGGCTCCAGGTATATTTTTTGAAATTTGATTCTACCGGTCCTTAGCTTGTCAAGTTAGCCTGGCCAGAGTCTGGGGCTGATTGTTCTGTCAGGCCATTGGCTACAACACTCTGCTCTCCATGGGCCTCTATGCACCCCTCCACTGTCTTCAGGATGATTTGAAGTCTCCGGTCCAGGGCAAGGAGGTGGGGTTCAGTGAGGACGGGGCTGAGCTGGTCTTCTAGCAGTGACTCCCGCATCACATCGCTGAGTCTGTAGTTGGCTTGGGCCAGCAGCTGCAGGTGCAGAAGTGTTTTCTTTTTTATCCTGAAAAGGCAAAGTCATAGGAACCAAGTAAGCAAATGTAAAGAAAATAACCTGTCTGAAGTGCCTTCTCCACAAACAGATGTTGTAGCTGATGTTCTTAGAGCCTTCTCCCCATGTCTCCTCAAGCATATTTTAATAAAAACCAGGTAATAAGGGAATGAATAAGAGGTGACATCCAGTATTTTGCAATCCATTGTCCAGTTGCCTTTTGGTCAAGAACCCACTAAGCCATTTGTACTGTAATGATTGTAATGCCACACATGGTGAGGCTCGGCCCTGTGTACTGCCTCTGACACTGCTAAGGAATCAAAACGGAAGTGACACCTATGATTTTTCAAGGAGATTTAAAGCTAATGGGAGAAATTTTTAGTAGGAGAAATGATGAAGCTGTCTGCCATCTCAAAAGCCCTAGGTACTGCCAGCCTCCAAGTTGTTTCTTGCTAACTTTATAATAATAAAATGTAGTTCTAAAATCAGAGAGATGAAAATTAGGTGGGACCAATCTTTAGGATTTTGATTTCTTTTTACGTGGGAATTGGACTTAGATGTGTAAGCAGCTTAATTGTCTGATTTCTGCCATAAAGAGTTACTGCTTTTCTTGCACAGAAGGGGAGGAGGGGAGGCAAGGAGTTGAAACATGTTGAAATTAACCTAAGAAGCTGATGAAGAATATTCATTCTCTGAGTTTTCCACTGGAAATGAATGAGACGGTTTTGCTAGGTGTAAATCACATATTTATAATTAGCTCTAGATACTGCAGCTGAGCAGGTGTACAATTTTACCAGCCTGGCTAAAAACACTGGAGAGGTATGGAAATAGGTTAGGCATCTTCTATAGAAGTGGTGGCCAGGCAGAGGCATTAGTGCTTGCTTTTAATCTAATATAGGTTTATGGGACTTAAATCAGGATTTTGCTCAGGTGGTGATCAAATAAGAAATAAATAAGAGCTTTTATGACTGCTAGGCAAAGTAGAAGTCTGATTAGTAATACCAAAGACCATCAGGCTTTGCAAAAGTAGGTGATGATTTGAGTAGGTTAAAGATTAAAGTTGACGATTGAAAATAAGAGCTTTTATGACTGCTAGGCAAAGCAGAAGTCTGATTAGTAATACCAAAGACCGTCAGGCTTTGCAAAAGTAGGTGATGATTTGAGTAGGTTAAAGATTAAAGTTGACGATTGAAAGGTTTAAAAGATTCAATCCTAGGGCCGGCCCGTGGCTCACTTGGGAAAGTGCGGTGCTGATAACACAAAGGCCATGGGTTTGGATCCTATATAGGGATGGCCGGTTGGCTCACTGGCTGAGCATGGTGCTGACAGCACCAAACCAAGGGTTAAGATCTCCTTACCGGTCATCTTTAAAAAAAAAAAAAAAAAGATTAGATCCTGATTGATGCTAATGCTGAAAGATGAAAAAGTCTGAGATGTTGCCGGGGAAAATTTGATAGTTGTAGTATAAGAAATGAGGTAATTCATGTTGTTCTACCCACCCACGTCCTAGAACAGTGAAAATTGATTAAGACCTAGAGCTTGGTTGCAAGGAGGGTGAAGTGTTCCAACTGTCACCTGCCCTTGAAAACTTACATGCAGCACTGGGAGAGAGGTGAGAGGATGGAGATTTCATCGTGGGAGTGCCGTCCGAACCTAGGAGAAGAAACAGCTTTCATGGGTGGCAAGGCAGCTTTGTTCTCATTCCCTTGGTGCTTTCTTTTGGCCTTTTTTGAATCTGCGTTGGGGTAAAATGCCAGGGATCATGGTAGCTGCCTCTCCAGTCCTTCTCCTCAGTCAGCTCCCAAAACCCTGTCCAAAGATGTTAAAACCAAGCCATCCTCCATTTGTTCATTCACTGACTACATAGGGCCGGCCACTGAGATAAAGCCTTGTCTCTGTCTCCAGGCGTGTACTGTCTGGTATAACCTTAGGGCAAACCTCGTCTATTTCACTAGAGGGCACACGAGTGCTCTCAGGCTAGAGGAGAATCAATGGGACTTAGCAAAGATCAAAAGGAAAAAGGAAATAGAAGTAGGGCAAGAGAGAGACAGGAGACACGATGGTGGAAGCCCTTGTTCTTGGGGCCTCTGTGTCCCCTGAGCAGCTGCATAAAGCGTGGCTGGAAGCAGGGACTGTTGGTACAAGGGCGGTCACACTTACCCTCTGGCATTGTCAAGATGAATGAGGAACCCGTCATCCCCAAATTTGGTGAACATCTCATAATGGTGACGGTCCATATTTCCTGTAAAGGAGGGGAGAAATCAGGGCCAGCAGGCCAGGGGGACAGATGCTCCTGACCTCTGAGTTCTCTCCAGGGAGTGGGGGCCTGTTAACAGTTTAGAGATGGGAGTCTGAAGCTGAGCCACAAGCTGCCATTTCCACAGGGTGTCAGGCAAGTTGCAGAGAGAGAAGGAAGCTAAACAAGCAAGACCTAAATGGGATGTTTTCAAATTGAAGGCTTAAACCCTTGCTCTTTCCCCCATCCCCTGGCCAGCGATTCTAACGCACAGAAATGTGCCTTTGTGCCCTTTGGACATACTGGTGTCGGCCTTCCTCAGCCCAGAGACCCTCAGCTGGGGCCTGGTTAAGTAGACAGACACAGGATGACTTCCTGACGGGCACGAGAGTGGTGTCGTCTGCTGTGCTTCAGATCTCAGCCCGTGTGTGACGACCACCTGCCTAACCCTGCTTTTCTCCCTACCCTTTCCTGACCCCTTTGGGACTGGAAGGTGGAACTGCTAGTCTCTTGGGCCTGTGGCCTTGCCTCCAGGCCTTTCACTGCTGCACATTTATTGTGCACTGTCTTACCTTCCTGCCTGGTTTCCCCTCACTTGGCGAAGGAAACATATAACTTCAGATCTGATGCCCACTCGGGAGTGGAGCATGTCACTTCTGTCCTTGTGGGCCTCACCACTTCTGAGGCTGGGGGAGGTGCAGGGTGACTCAGCACTCCTGAGCCGAGCTGTAACTTTTTGCCCTGGGTCACAGTGAGTTCCAGCCAAACAGCCGGAGCCCACTCCTGCCAGGTGCCCTGAGTGTGGGGACCTACCTATCAAGAAGTCGAAGATGGCCATGTCGATGATGTTGAGGAGCCGGTTGCTGCTATTGTACGGGTAGATCTGTTTCACTGTGTCACAGTAAAGGGGATTGACCTCCCACCTGAGGGTGAGAAGAAGTCCTGGGGCTGGAAAAGCCAAGATGGCAAGGTGTTGGGGGCCCTCCCCACATTTTTCCCCCACGCCCGAATCCCTGCTTCCCTGATCCTGCCCTGGGTGGGTGGCAGCTTCTCTGTGCATATTCAGGAGGACCCTAGGCATAGGCACATGGGAGGCTGCAGGTTCCATGTGGCGAGAAGGTTCTGGGTCCTTTCACTCCACTGGGCACTAAACTGATGGCTGGGGTATGTGTGCCAGAGGGGAGATGATGGGGCAGGCCAGGCAAAGGCTGGTGCGTGTCCCTCACCCGCTTCTGCACAGCCTTCTCGCCAGGCCTCTTAGACTCTGGCCCTCCAGGGCTCCTGCACCGTCTGTAGCCCCGCTCCCCCAGGCTGTCCTCTGTCATTTCTCCACATGCTCTTCTGCCCATGATGCCCCGTACCCCTTTTCATCCCGTGGCCTCTTCCTCAGTCTTCACAAAGTCCCTTAGGAGTTGTCATATGCCTGGTCACTTCTCTTCCCACCATGATGAGATCCTTGGCCTCATTGATCTTGCTCAGGGGAACCAGGTGTCCCTCCCAGGTCTCCTTGAGAGTGTCTCAGTTACAGCAAGTACTGCACTTATTTTCATAATCTGGCAGCTTTTCTGTCCACCCCACTAGACCAAGGAGCTTCCTGAGGGGAGAGCCTGTGTCTTTTATTGCTATATCCCCTAGCATCTAATTGGGTGCACAGTACACTCTTTATCACTGAATAAGTGAACCAAAGAGAGAGAACAGACCCAGGCCAGCTGGTCCCAGGATCAATATCAAATGGAGTGAAGGAGGACCGAGGCAGGTTTTGGAGTCCAAAAGCCAGGCTAGCCACACATCCCTGGTACAGGGACCATGCTCACTCTCAAGGACTGGGCTGCAGGACGGTAGGCATGCCATTGTGGCCAGGGCCAACTCACTCCTCTTTTCCTGCTAGCGTGTAGGAGCGGATCCAGGGGTTGGGCACAGACAGCCTGGGGGCCAGGTTGAGGGATGGCAGGAACGCAGAGAGGGAGCCCTCCAGCAGGTGCGGGTTGCCACAGACAGCGTACTCAGTCTTGCACATGTATGGACACTTGGCAAAGAAGCACACGTTGCTGGCTGGAGCATGGGGGACGAGAGAGGAGACGGAGTGAGAGGCGGGCTTTGGAGGCGTGCCCTCTCCCGGCCCCAAGAAATCCACTGGGAGGAGTGGGAAACTCAAAACTTGAGAAAAGGCAGAAGAAGGAAGAAACATTGCCTTTTCCAGATGGAGGTGCTAGTGGATGCTACCAAACTGAGCGTCTTGGGTACCAGTGTTCCAATGGCTCAGAACAGAGAAAGTGTGGGACCCAGACTCACTGCATCCTATCTGTATGATTAGAATACGGATAATGTCTAGTACCAGGGAGGCCAGCACTGTAGGTCTTGTGCCCACACAGACTGGTGAGCATCTCACGCACAACCCTTTCCCATCCACAGTTCATCTTGTGTTACTATCAAGCAGACCATGGTGGGAATGTCTGATGACAGCACACGCCCATCCCGAGAATGCATGTGCTGCCAGCGGTGGGGCAGGCCACTGTTGAACGTAGACCCAGAATATCGCTCTGGCCAGTAGTCTACCTGGAGAAACAAAGAAAACACTCTGCAGGATTTCATTCTTGGTGACCTCTAGGATTTCCTTGGTGACGTTCACTAGCCTTCCCACTGTTGGTGGCACTCGTCGGAAATCCAGGATCCTGAAAGAGAGGGAGCCCTGTTCAGGTCCGAGGGATGGTCAGGGAGTCGGGAGGACAGGTCCTGTCCCCAGGCCACCACACATTAGAAATTGGCTGGTGTTCCTGACCAGACCCAGCAGGGTGGCTGCTGAGGGGGTCTCTGCAGAGTTGGGCTGATAGTGCCCAGAGCGAAAGGGCTGGAAAAGAAATCCTTATTCCATCAAGCCTCCTGGGCAAACCCTCCCACCATCGGAGCTGTGGTCTTGGTCAGCGCTTTTCATACTTTTAAGTGCATGCGAATCACCTGGGGATCTTGTTTAAAGGCAAGTTCTGATTCAGTGGCTCTAGGGTGAAGCTGAGATTCTGCATTTCTAGAGAGCTCCTGGGTGGTGCTCATGACACTAGTCCATAGAACACACCTTGAGTAGCAATAACTGAGCAAATAGGAGGTGGGAAGCTTGGAATGTGCTTTTACCTCCTAGTGTTACAATCTTAATACCCCTTGGATAAATGGGAGTGGGCACGTTGTCCTCATTTTCAGATCAGGAGACTAGAGCAAAGGGCAATGTCACAACCAAGGTAGCGACATGAGCAGCAAGGCGTTAGTTTTATTTACATTAAAAAAGACCTTGTGTTTTTTAATCCCTGGGTTTGATGAGAGGTGTTGGGTTTAAAGGCATCACACTAAGGTATAAGAAGATAAAAAGCCGAAGCAAAGAAATGCCAGGGGGTTCCCACGCGAGGCTCTGTCCAGCGCACCTTTCTGGGGGATTGCCTGCACCGTCAAAGCCATCTCCATGGGGCCAGACCCTACCTGTCCAGATGGAAAGCTGCGATCTCAGCATTGTGTCTCTGAAAGTCAATGAAATAGAAGAAGTCCACAGGCGTCTCTTCATCTCGCTGCTGTCTGGAAGGAAGGAAGGAATCATGCCCTGGACTCAGACTCCAGCTATGAGCCTGAGAAGACAGCTGATAAGCATGCCCAGCTAGAAAGAAAAACATGCTTCTGTGCTTTTTGTGCACACAGATGATGGAACAGCAGATCAGGAATGGCCCGTGGCTCCCTGGGCTAGGCGGAGACCTGCAGCATAGAAGGCGCCAGGCTTCTTGCAAGACGTTGTCCTGCAGGCACCACCAGTACCGAGTTTCCTACAAGCTTTGGTGACTGAGGCTGAGTCTTTAAAAAACCCAGCAGTTGAGAGGGAAGATAGAAGGCGCCAGGCTTCTTGCAAGACGTTGTCCTGCAGGCACCACCAGTACCGAATTTCCTACAAGCTTTGGTGACTGAGGCTGAGTCTTTAAAAAACCCAGCAGTTGAGAGGGAAGAAAAGCAGACATTCTTTAGGTGTAAACAGAAGATAGAGGACTGGCTAGCAGAACATAGGACAGACCCAGTCTCAATAAGGCGATTTGGGAGAACTACACGGGACCGTCCCCTCAAAGAAACTCAGCTGGGCTATGCGAGTGGTCCAGCCAGAGGGTTGAGGGAGGCTAGTGTAGAGGATATTGATTTACATTTATTTTTAAATCTCTTATGGATTCCTGAAGAGCACCAGCCTCCCTGAGTGGGATGGGGCCAGCTGGGTGTGCATTTCAGGAAAGTGTCTGCTGATCATTAAGGGCATTGTGTGTGGTGCGATTTCTGGCCTCTAGGGTGACTTAACCTCGAAGTTAATAAACATAGAAGAATAATGATCTTCAAATAATTTTACAATCTACCACGTGGGACTGTTACCACGGTTGCAAGAGCAATTTAAATGTAAATAAACATAATGCTGTGGAAAGCTGTAAATAAACAGCACCTGCAATTGAAATGGCGATGTGCACTTTGCCAAAAAACATGAGCCAGTCCTGGAAACTGTAGTGAGTCGCTGCCGAAAGTGGAGATTCTATCTTACAAGGTACAGCCCCACTTAGATTACAGCCCTCTGTGCTCAGGCCTGACCTGCTTCTCCGCCTCAGTGTCACCCACCGAATGTCTAGGCCTGTAAGGACAGTCCAGGTCCCCAGTCTTGTTGTAATTCCTGAATTCCAACCATAGGAATGCACAATCTCTCATACTCTCTTTAGGATCTTTTAACACATCATTTCCTTTTTTTTGTCCTTTTTCGTGTCCGGCAATGAATCGTAACCCTCAGTGTCACACCTGCACCTCGCTCAGCCAGTGAGTGGGAACCGGTCTGTACGTGGGATCCGAACCCTCGGCGGGAGCGCTGCCGCGCTCTCAAGCGGCGCACTGTAGCAGTGCGCCACCGGGCTGGCCCCCATTTCCTTGTTTTTGTATGGCATATGATAGAAGCGATTTTAAATTTGAAAATTGCTTTTACTTTACGTCAATGCTTCGCATACTTTGAGAAGCACTAATGCACTTACTGTAAATTATATTGCATATATTATACTTAAAATATAGTCTTTAATTATGTTCATAATGTATTTTACCCCATGGTAAGTTTCAAATTTCCCTCTTTAATAAGGAAAAAATAACTGCTTGCTTTAAATTACTCATGGAAAAAAAGGCATGGTTTTTCAAGAAATACATTGTAACATAATACTTAGTTTGATTTTGGACTACATTTTATAAAAATGTAAATTAAACTTTGTGTTATGGCATAAGAATAGGTAAAATATCTCTTACCACTGAATGTTGGAAGATTTTGCATTATATTTGGGAAAAAAACCTAGTTAATTTGAACGATTTTTGTATTTATTTCTAATCAACCAGGCAGAAGAGGTTTTAGACTGTTACTTATGTTAATTTATTTTCCTGCAAATGAAACACTGCAGGTTTTTCCTCCCTAACACTTGAAATGTGAAAGTGGAGCTCATCCACTCCATATTGCTCCCAGTTTTTAAAAATTAGAGACATCCTAATGAGCCAGGTGAAAATTTAGCTTGGAGAACGTAATTTATGGATCTGGCATCTTGTGGTGAATTTGCAGATTTATCATGACTTTTATGCTTCTTATTAACGTCTCGCATTTCTATGTCAGTGTTCCTCATGTCGCCTCTCTCTAACTGGTGCTGTCTTATGAGTATACATGAAATGCACATGACTAACTGTAAAATAATTTAAAACTCTGTGATGGCTGGAACCTTGCTGGTGGCTCTTGTGTTCAGCTGAGTATTGTGCCAGAGTCACACTTCTTGTGGAACCCCTGCTAATGGCCATGTGTGCTCACTGATACTGCTCTCATTTTAAAGGAATTCTATTTATTTATTTTAGTGCTTTGTATATGTCTGAATATAAGATGAGATCTCTCCCAAAACTGTCCCTCAGAAGAGAGGTGTCCTTGCATAGTTTCTCAAATGATGGGGGATGCCCTCTCCATTATTTTTGGGGGACAGATCCACTAACCTAAAATAACTTCACCCTGTTGCTGGTTTTATTGCCTGATGCAACTGGTTAAGGCAGGTTGTTGGTGGTGATGGGGGTGGGTAGTGGGGGTAGAATTTAATATTGATTTAACTTGACCCCAAACTTGACTCTAGCGATGAGGATGACCGATGACAAAAATTTTGACAAGGGAAATGTGAGAGTGTGGGTAGGCAATATTTCTAAATCTATATGGTGTTTTATATGATGGGATTTAAAAATCAATAAACTAAATATTTGCAGACAATTCAATTGTTTCATATCCATCTCTGAAAAGTTAGTATTTAAATTGACCAAACAACTAGGTTTTTGGATTTTTGCATAGGAAAAATGGGGGATCTCCTTATATAGCAGCAGTTCTCAAGGTTGCCAGGGCCTTGGGATTATGGGAAAGAGGAACTCAGGCTTCAGGATTTTTTAAGGCTTTTCAAGGGAATCCAACATGCAATGGATCTTCTCCAACCCCCCCTTAAGGGAGTGCTTTAAGCTGCCAGAACAGTTATATGCTTGGGCAGATTATTCAAAAGAGAGTCTCCAAATGACTGGCATAAAGATTTTAGGTCATTTTTATGTCTTTCTGGTCAAAACTCCCCCAGGGCTGCCACACTGGGCGTGGCAGGGAGGAAGGCGGTCACTTACCTCATGGGTTTGAACATGGCCTTCCCGAAGTCCGAGAACCTCAGCACCAGCTTGAGATGGACCCCGCTGGGTTTCACGACTGTGAAGGGTGGAAGGATGAGTGAACGAGGCTTCAGGGCCTGAGCGCAGGGCCGTGACTCCGTTCATTCAATAAACCTTGCTGGTTTCTTCTCTGTTCTCTCATGTAATAAGACTCTAAAGGCCAGGATTTGCTTTTCAAAGCATACAAAGTAAAGTTCATGGTGTTAGGCCAGAGAGTGTGTCCAGGGGCTCAAGACAGTACCTTTTTTTGCTGGTATGGGAAAGGGGCAAACCATATGGGTTTCTCCAGATAGACACTTACTGAAAAGCCCAAAGAATGTCTCCCTAAGAAGAATCGACCCCTTCCTCTTTGTGTTTCAATGGCACCCTTGTAGATTCTGATCATGTAACAGCCTGGACAGGAGTGACTCCATTTTGTGAAACTTTTGGATTTGAAAACTAGTTCTCTCCTATAACCCAAACCACACAGCTCCCAGCCAGCTGCCAGAACACAATGACTCTTGCTCTCACATTGTACACAAATAATTAGAGAAAAATTATTAAGGTAGATGGTCATTCTTTACTAGCTTACTAACTCTGATCTTATTTGAGAATAGCAGGAACTGAAACCCATAGAGAAGGAGTAAGATGCTGGTTAGCTCCCACCTGGAAAGTTCCCTGACGATTATCTGAAACACTCGAGCATGTCTGCAAGTCCCTGCTTGGTCAGCATGAATCAGCTTTCCACCACAAACCCCTATAACACCCTTTGGCAAACCTGGGAGAGGCAAAGATGGTCTTTGAGACATAAGTTCACCATTTCCCCAGGCTGCCAGCTTCCTGATTAAAGGCTGCCTTTCCTTACACCAACTCTTGTCTCTCGATTATTGGGGTCTCAGTAACAACTACGCCATCCGTTATATTATAATAGATGTGTTTGTTTATCTATGTTTCTTCCTATTTAAGTCGGCACACCTGGGCTGGGACGTGGGTCTGGAGTATGATTGCGCCTTAGGTGCTTCCCAAAATTTTGCACCTAAGCACCCCATTTGCCTCACCTTGTCCCAACCCTGCTGTAAGCCCTGTGAAGGTGGGGACAATGTCTCACTCATCTTGTGTTCTATAAAAGGGCAAATGGCAGATGCTTAACAAAAGAAAAGGGAAGCCAGGAGCCCTGTACACCTTTGTCTTTCAAACCTTGGACACATCACACCGCATGTAGAAATTTCTGACATGTGCTCAGCACATTGAGGTACATGGATGAGACCACTCATGGCCAGCGGTGACTGACCTGGGGGCTTAGGTGTCCAGCCCACCTGTGACCAGCTCAAAACACCCCCGAGGGGAGCTCTGCTGCTCTCGTGCTTAGCTTTTTATTCTATTGACCATTTACCCCAGCGGGTCTCAATCTTGGCTGCATTAGAATCACCTGGGCAGTTTTAAAATGCTGCTGCCGGGCCAGCCCCGTGGCGCACTCGGGAGAGTGCGGGGCTGGGAGTGCAGCGACGCTCCCACCATGGGTTCTTGGCTTGCAGGTGGCTGTCTTCTCGCTGTGTCCTCACATGGCCTTTTCTCTGTGTGTGCACATTCCTGCTGTCTCTTCTTCTTCTTATGAGGTCACCAGTCATACTGGATTAAGACCCATGCTTA
>NW_007726599.1:59413-60755 GCF_000696425.1 Galeopterus variegatus | reverse complement strand
GGCCAAAAAAAAAAAAAAAAAAAAAAAAAAAAAAAAAAAAAAATGCTGCTGCCTGGGCCTCACCCTTTGCCACTGAAACAGAACCTCCAGAGGCAGAGGCTAAGCAATGGCACTTTCTAGACCTCCCTAGGTAATTGTATTAGGTTGCCAGCATCCTGTATAATTGCTTCTTAAATCTGAAAACCTACTCCAGTCATTTGAGGGTTTGGTTAAAATCCAGATTCAAATTCAGAAAATCAGAGCGGACTGGGATTCTGCACTCGTACCAAGCTTCCCAGTGATGCTGACGATGCTTGTTTCCAGACCCCATTCTGGCCAGTGGGTCCTATCCTAGAGTTCCTCTTAAATGCCTTTTCTGTGTGTGGGTGGGTGGGGACAAATGTTGAGCACTCAGATTAGGCAGAGAGAGCCACACATCTTCATCTCCCAGGCAGGCCCCCACAGTACAGGATGCTGGGGTTCATAGGGATAGGAGCTGAACGGAGGCAGGACCGGGTCACTTACTCTGGGTGCAGTCACATGCCCCAAGCAAGGCTTTCTCGTCCTGACTGTAATCTGCAAAGGAGTAGAAGGGTAGTGAGAACTTCCAGCCAAGTTCCTGGGAGAGCCAACCACACGGGGCCCTCGACTCTGATTCAGACCGGAGGGTGAAACTGATGTAACCTGGGGCCCTTGACCATTCGGTAGAGGTTCTCCCTGGGCTTCAGTCTTCCACCTTGCTCCATCCCAGGCCCGACACTCTTTAGCTCTTCAGTGGACACTCCAGTCCAGGAGACCAAACCTGATTTTGTCTCTACTAATAATCTGCTACGTTGCTTAGACTGTCATAGTGCTTGAGAGCACAGGCTTAGCACCAGCAGGCCTGTGTCTGAATCCCAGCTCTGCCCCTGGGTCCTGGGCCAAGTGACTTAACCTCTCTGAGTCTCAGTTTTCCCATCTGTAAAATGGTGACAATAATGTCTATGCCCTAAGGTCATTTTATAAGAGAGAATGCATTGCTTGGTTCAAAAGAAGCACTCAGTAAATGAAAGCGACTGCCTTTCTTTAGTGTACTGAACACCTTATGCCTCCCTTGTGGGGTCATGATGAGATATGGTTCTAAGATCTCTTTCAAAGGGGAAAAAAAAATCAATGTCTATGTTCTTCTTCTGTCTATCAAGTGTCAATGTTCCACCCCAGAGCCTGGCCTGAGATACTTGGCCCAGCCTTTCTGGGAGAGAGTCACTCTGTCCTGCCTGATCCCATGAGCCTCACCAGCACTGATGGTGGGGAAGTGCCGCATGTCGTGGAGGAGTCTGCTGACGAGAGGACTGGACCGGGAGTACAGCCCATGGCGGTTGAT
>NW_007726599.1:58463-58878 GCF_000696425.1 Galeopterus variegatus | reverse complement strand
GTTCAGACGGAAATACCTCAACACATTGCAGAACATGATTATATGATGAAATAGTCAGAGGAGGGTGGACTTAAGCTGGATCCTAAAGAACGGGAAGTGTTTGTACTGACTGGGAGATGCAGAGGATGCTCCTGGATTGGGAATGACATGAGCACTTTGAGAGGTGGGCAGGGGATGGGTATATCTGGGGATTAGGTAGGAAGATTGCTTAGCTGGATGGTTGAATAAAAAGACGGTGGCCTCCTGATTAGAAGGCAAGACAAATTAGTATGATGTCATCCTGCTAGGTGAAGCTGATTGTGAGGGATAGGTGGGTTTATGGGGGCAGGGCTTGTGGTAGGTGGCATTAAGGTGACAGAGGAATGACACCACACCTCTGGGGTCCGTGATGGGGTGAACAATCAAACAAACATGA
>NW_007726599.1:54496-57504 GCF_000696425.1 Galeopterus variegatus | reverse complement strand
ATTAAGGTGACAGAGGAATGACATCACATCTGTGGGGTCCATGATGGGGTGAACAATCAAACAAACATGGGGCTGATCTTGGAGGGTCAAATTTTTCATTGGTAAAGAATTTAAAAAATCACCTTATATTAAAATAAATGTGGACACATTATGGGGAAGAAAACAAAATACACGCATTTTAAATACAAAATCCTAGTTTTCAAAGAAAATTTCAGGTAGTCTTCTCACTGTACCTGCAAAAGTCCAGACCCTCAGGGAGTAGATGGAGTTGTTTTCTCTACTGCCCCTAGTGGAAGAATTTGGGAAGTGCTGGATGCCAAATTGGGTCACTAAGTTCTGGCCTAATGGAACTGAGCAGGCATCTGTGATCATTCACCTCACCCCGGTGCAGATGAAGTAAAATACATCTGCCCTTCTTTGGGGTTTCCCATCCCGGGTGAAAGTCAGTTGGACTGAGGAAGAGGCTACGTTTCACAAGTTGATGTGAAGGAATGAATGCCTGCGAGATCCTAGCTACTGCAGGGCCCTCGTAGCCTGTGGGCACTCCTACTTTTGGAGACCTTCAGCTCATATCCTATCAAACATATTAAAATTACTGTCCATTAAATGTTTTCTTTTTTGTTTTTGCTATAGTTTTTGAAAAATTTTCTTTCATCATTTTGAATCCTGTTAAGAAGAAAGTATCTAGTGATATAACCATATGAGTTAACATGGACTCATTGTTTTGCAAACAATCATATATTAACTCATTTCGATTTTGGAGTTTGCTTTTCATTTTTGAGCTAACACATTTTATTTGTTCAGGTGTTAGGGTGTTTTAAAAACTTTTGTAGGTCTTATGCACTGTGTCCAGCGTGCTAATGGGTAAAGGACTCTGACTTGCTGTCTTAGTCAGCTCAGGCTGCCATAACAAAACACCTACATTGGTGGCTTAAACAACAGGAATTTGTTTCTCATAGTTATAAAAGCCAGAAGTCCATAATCAAGGTGTCTGCAGGTTTGGTTTTTCCTGAGGCTTCTTTCCTTGGCTTGCAGGTGGCTGTCTTCTCGCTGTGTCCTCACATGGCCTTTTCTCTGTGTGTGCACATCCCTGCTGTCTCTTCTTCTTCTTATGAGGTCACCAGTCATACTGGATTAAGACCCATGCTTAGGACCTCATCTAACCTTAATTACCTCTTTAAAGGCCCTATTTCCAAATACAGTGACATTGGGGGTTAGGGTTTCAACCTGAATTTAGGAGGAGCACGATTTAGTCCACAATACTTCTCACAATCTTTGCTTCTGATCACCAGTAAGGTCCACCCCAGAAGACATTCCTCTAGACAGACCAGGGAGTTGGGAGAGGGCAGGGGTGAGATCGTAAGGCATAGCAGGAACTTCCTATCCAGGCACATTTCTACCCACCTACAGAATTTGCTTGGACTCCTTTATGATAGGCAGGGTTGCCTACGTTCCTTCTTCCTTTGATCAGCATCTCTGGGGACTAAGATAAGTGTTGGTCAGCAGAATATGTGTATTAGTCAGCTCAGGCTGCTATAGCAAAATACTGTAAACTGGATGGCTTAAGCAACAGACTTTTATTTCTCAGTTCTGGAAGCTGGAAGTCTAAGATCAAGGTGCCAGCAGATTCAGTTCCTGGTAAGGGTTTTACTCCTGGTTTTCAGATGGCCATCTCCTTGCTGAGTCCTTACCTGGCAGAGAGAAAGCTCTGGTCTCTCTTCCTTTTCTTAGAAGGACACTAATCTCATCGTGGGGACCACACCCTCATGACCTTGTAACTGCTAAACCTAATTACCTCCCAGAGGTCTCACCTCCAAATACCAATATCTTGGGGGTTAAGGCTTCAACACAAGAATTATGGGGGCACACAAACATTTAGTCCACAATAATACACATTTTATTTTTCCACCCCAGCTCATGTATAGAGAATATTTACTTATATAACATGCAAAGCATGCTATGAACAGTTATTGATTTTTGTTATTTCAAAAATAGGTGAGTATATTTCTCCCTAAAAAGACAGTTTAGTTTCCAGACAGTGAACTGTTGTTGACCGGGTAAAATTGTTTCTAGCTGTGTTCTTGAACTATGTGTTAGAGCACTTCTTTAACAAAGGAGGTTGAAAAAAAAGCACAATGATGTTGGCAAAGAAGCCAAGAGTCGTCTATGAGATACCCATTCATGCTTTCTCTACCTGCACAAGTAACTCCCAAACTGGAAAGGAAAGTCATAGATGGACTCAAAGGAGTCCATCATTATCTTTTACGTTTATGATGGTAATTTCCCTAATTGTTCAAGAAGCTGAGAAGAGTCAGAGACAAATTCTGGTTCTATCAGGCCTTTGAGCTGTCAGGGACAGTTTCCCCTGGTAGTCTGGGAACCTAGTTACCTGCCACTTCTTGCTTCGACTCTTTGTGGCTGCTGTGCCACACACCACTTACTGGATAATCTCAATTCCACATTTTGGATTCAGTCTTCACTCAGGGAAACACTCCACAAAGGGATCTGGTTTCAGTATTTCAGCATCAAACCAGACTTCTCATGGGGCACACTCTGACCCATGGATCAGCCTTTCAGTAGCTGGACATGGGACCTTCAAGAGCCGGTGTTCAGTGGCTGGATTTCCAACTTGTTGATGTCTGATGCAGGCTGCCTGGGCCTTTGGTGATTAGGTTCTTGCACCTGATGTTGATATTGACCCTATGCCCCTTCGGATCTCCACCACCACTTTTGTTCTTGATGTTTGAACTCATTGTTTATTTGGTCTTTTGCCAGTTACCTTCCCAACCAGGGCTCTGCCAGGCTACATGCTTGGATAGGTTTAGACACTTGAAGCTTTGCCATCTTATCAAGAACAGGTCCTTAAGTTTCCATGGAATTTTTAGTCATGTGACTGCTTCATTAATCTTGTTCCTGCGTTCTGTTTGCTCTGGTGCTTAGGACCCTGTGCTGTCCTTAGACCTAATTGGTGGCACCTATATCCTGCCTATTCTTTCTCCTTCTATTTA
>NW_007726599.1:43056-53912 GCF_000696425.1 Galeopterus variegatus | reverse complement strand
TGCTGTCCTTAGACCTAATTGGTGGCACCTATATCCTGCCTATTCTTTCTCCTTCTATTTATCCTTGGTCTTAGCTCTCCTTTCCAGATTCTTACCCATGTGATCATTTCTAGAGCAAGAGCTCCATTGGCCCTGTACCTGTACATTTGGTTAGTCTAATGAGTCCTCTTGGGACAACAATTTCTTTCTCTCTTCTATCCCCTCACTTCATATTTCATATTTGCTATTACTCAAGACTTGAGTCTGAATATATCCAACTGGAAAGAAAGGGTTAGTGAAGCACAATTCCAAACTTAGACACTCAATATCATGGTTGACAGCAGGGACAAGCATACCACATAGAAGAGAAACAAACAGAAGGTTTGTACCAAAAAAGCAGTTACAATGGAAGCCATGACTGTTGAGCATTGATGTCAGGGTTGGAAGGCACCTGACAGACTATCTAACCCAACTTCCTTCTCATTACATTCCTGCCAAAGAGCTGTCTGTTTTATACTTGACCAGTTCCAGTGAAAGAGATGTGTCATATCCACAAGAGCTCCATCAATCTGTCCAACTCTACTAGAAAGCACTTTCTAATATTGAGCCAAAATTTTTCTGTATCTTTCATCAGTAAGTGTTGATTTTACCCTCTTGAGTAGGCAGAACGAATTCCTTTCTTTCATTATAGGCTTTTAAATATTTGAAGATGGTCATCATGTGACCTTGCCATCTACCCATCTTCAGGTTTAGTTTCTGCAGCCCCTTCACCACCCTTTATAGGCCAGGGCTTTGAATCAGTTTGTGATCTTAGTTATTGCAACGGACTGAATGTTTGTGTCTCCCCCCCTCCCAATTCATATGTAAAAATCCTAACCCTCAAGTTGATGGTATTAGGAGGTGGGACCTTTGGGAGGTGATTAGGTCAAGAGGATGGAGACCTCATGAATGGAATCAGTGCCCTTATAAAAGAGACCCCAGGGATCATGCCCTTCTGCCATGTGAAGTTTTAGCACGAAAATAGCCTCTATCAACCAGGAACAGGGGCCTTGCCAGACGCAGAATCTGCTGGTGCCCTGATCTTGGACTTCTCAGCCTCCAGAATGGTGAGAAATAAATTCCTGTTGTTTGTAAGTTTATGGCATTCTGTTATGGCCTCCAAGATTCCACGCTCTCATCCCTGGAACCTATAAATACAATGAGCTCTCACTCTCATGGTTACACAGCTAAGCCTGATCTAACCACATGAGTCCTTAAAAGCTGAGAATTTTTTCTGGCTGGTAGCAGATGGAGAAGTTAGAAAGACCGAAAGCATTAAAAGGATTTGACAGCCGTTTTTGGCTTTGAAGATGGAAAGGGCCAAGTGCAAGAACCAAAGAACTGCCACGGGAAGCTGAGAATTCTTCCTGGCTGATAGCAGGGAACTGGGGCCATCAGTCCTACAACTGCAAGGAACTGAATTCTGCTAACAACAGGAAAGAGCTTGAAAGAGGACCCCTGAGCTCCAGATGAGAATGCAGTCAGTGGACACCTTGGTTTTATTCTTGTGAGACCCTAGCAGAGAATGTCACACCATCCCAGTCTTCTGACCTACAGAACAAACTGGGTGTTGCTTTAAGTCTTTATGTTTACTTTTTACTTTAATTTTTTAATTAAAAAATTTTTATTTTTTTAATTGAAATGTATTGATTATGCATATTGTGGGGTACAGAGTTGAATATCAATGCGTGATGATCAAATCAGGGTAATTAGCATACTCAGCAGTAAAAAAACCCAAAAACTAATACATATCCTGTTCACAGAGATGCTGGAAAGCTAAATGCTCTTATTTTAAGCACGTTTTTATTCATTTAAAAAAATACACCCTAATATTTTTTCTTAAATGCAGAAAATTATTCATATAAGACTTAGAGTGTTATTTTGTCATTAATGTGGTTAACCAGCTTTCAGATGGGACTTATATTTCTGAGTTATCCAGAGTTACTTAACAAAAGAGATATAGGCTGCAGAAGTACCATGGAGAAAGGGTCCGTGGATGTAAATACCTAAAGAAACAAGGCAGGCAGCAGGGATGAGTGAAGAATGAAGGCTGGAGGCAATGAGGAAGGGTGGAGAGTGTGTCAAACTAGAGAGCACACTTCCCCTCTAAAGGGGAGCAGCTGCTGCTAGGTGTGGGCTGACCTGTCATCATTCATTCATTCATTCATTCATTCATCAAATAGTTGTTGGCTGCTAGACATTGAGTTATATTTTGGAGCTGGGGTTGGGTACAAAACAAAATCGCTGTTCTCATGAAACTTAACATTTTCCTGAGAAATCGTTTATTTTGAGTTTTCAAAAGAAGCTCGAAATCCAGACTTTGATTAGAACTTGGAATCTCCTTTAAAACAAAACAATGGTGATTCAAATTTAAAAATACCCTGTGTGGGCCAGACAATAACAAGAATCTGCAGCCAGTTTGTGTTCTCTTCCTGATGCTGTTAAAGCAAATGCAGATGTGAACTGTGTCAATGCGAGGTGATATTAAGACACCCCCCTCCCACACATGCATAACTGGGGGAAGTATGTGAACAGGGGAGACAAGGCAAGGCAAAGGAACACTCTATTATTTTGAGACATTGGTCTCTTAAGAGCAATCCAAGGATGGTTGAGATTTTGCTCCCAAGACAGCAAGGCTTGGGCCAGCCTCCCAGCTTGGGACTGGCACTTACTCCTTCCCTTGAGGTCAACAGCAGGCCCATGAGTCCAGCTACCCTCCTCCACACCCAGGCAAAGGAGCAATTTGTACTGATGGTATAATTATTTAAATTGACAAATGTTAAACTGCTTCAGACCTAGAGTTTTATGAAAATCAAGAGAAAGGGCAAATTATTCACCAGGTCTGTAGGTCTCCAGCCAGCATTTATTTTTATTTAAAAAAATAGCCCGGCCAGGCTCTAGTTTCCAAGGCTATTCTGAAGCTAAACTCTCTTGGGAGTCTGCCGCAAAGAGCAGAAAGTCTTTAGCTAAGTTAGTCACCCTGAACTAGAGCAGCACAGAATAGAAGTCAGAAGAAAGAACTATTATTCTGGTTGAGCTGGCTTCTGGGAGAGGGGGGTGGGAGGAGGTGGGGTTTTCTTAAGTGATGCTGATAACTAATAGATTCCAGCCACAACAACAGTCAGGGATACAGCATCCAGATCAAAAACAAATTTGGCAAATTGAGTGTAACTTCTGGACTAGGACAAATGCTCCTTAAAACGTTCACATTTACTGTGAGGTGGGGACACATGCACATGGATCTCCGGTTTGCTATTCTGCCCTTGCCAGAGCTGGGCAACCTTCCTGGGTGGGGGCAAGGAGAGGCAAGAAAGGGTATTATTGCTGTGCCCTTCCCACAGTTTTTTTTTTTTTTTTAAATAGTGAAGGTAGAACTGTCAAGAGTAATTTATTTCTTGCAGACACTTTGCTTGAGTGCCCAGTGATCCTGGGTGGGCAACCAGCAGGGGCATGCAGGAGCTGGCTTCAACAGGTAGCTTGAGATCGGCAGTGGTGGGAGTATTTACACCATGATAATTGGTAAATGTTACAAATCAGAGCTTCCCCGCCCCAGGAGAGCTGGTTTCCAGCACACCACTGGCTGGTGCTCTGATTTGGCCCTGTGCTTGCAGGTATAAAAATGGTGAACAGAGACTTTACCTGCTTTTCCCTCTTGATTGTTATGCTTATGAAAAAAATGTAGCATTCTAGAACAGCAGGTCAATGTGGCAAGAGTAAATATCACTATATTTTAAATGAATATATAAAAATCCATTTACGTAAAACATAATCTATGTAGCCAGGTGCAATATCAGCCAAGATAATCTTGCTTTTAAAGCTAGCCTTTAGTTTCATTTACACACACACACACACACACACACACACACACACACACACACACACACACATTGGCAGCTTGTCAGTACAGGGATTGAGCCCAGGTCCTTGGCGTTATCAGCACCACACTCTAACCAACTGAGCTAACCAGTCAGCCTAGCCTTTACTTTTATGCTTCTTTTTGGTTTCTTTTTTTGCCTTTGCTTTTAAAAGAAGAGAAAAGTACATGTCACAAAAATAAAAAGTATTGATGACTGTGGCTCACATTAATAAAAGTAAAACTTCAGTTACAAATAATATGGCCTTGAGGAGAGGAGTAAAAATCACTGCAACACTGGAGTTTTCCTTGAAAATAGTTTCCTAAAAGAAACAACATCTCCTTTAGAGGGGGAATAAAAGCATATAAAAATGCTTAACTTTACTTATTTATTTTTGAATAAGAAATACATTTACATGATTCAAAACTCTTTAAAACTAGGAATCTTAAAATTTTAAATAGGCTTATCAAGTAGCATTACTATAACGCTTTCTTGTGTTATTGATGAGAGTGTAATTGGCACATCTTTCTAGACGGTAGCTTCCTAGTACATTTCAAAATGTGCAATGAGTTTACCCTTTGACTTGGCTGTTTTACTTCTGCAACTTATCCCATAGAATTATTTGCACAGTTGTGCAAGAACATATTTGAACATGTTCACTAAAGTGTTGTTAATAACAATGGAGAAAATATAAATATCTATAATAGGTGTATGTAAGAGATGAATCTATATGTAGTAACAGAAGAATGTCTAATTGCAGAACAGTAGGTAGAGTGAGTCTCATTTTTTTGTTGTTAAAAATGTCATGTGAGCCAAGCCCATTGTGCACTTGGGAGAGTGCAGTGCTGGGGGCGCAGTGGCGCTCCTGCCACGGGTTCGGATCCTATATAGGGATGACCGGTGCACTCACTGGCTGAGTGCGATGCGGCCGGTCTCAAAAAAAAAAAAAATGTCATGTGCATGTACTTATATAGACACAAAAACACAAACACTTATGTCTGATGTGCATGAAAAGAACACAAACCAAAGTCAGTGATGGTAGGTCTTGCAGGGGATGATGAGCAGCTTTCATTGATCACTTTACATATGTCTGTAATTTTTCAACTAAACAAATAACATTAGAAGTTGCTTTTGCATACCTCTTCCTCGCTCCTCCGATCATTTCCTCCTCCAGCGTCCTTCCCCATCCCTTTATTTCAGCACTGCGTCTTCTTATTTGAATTGCCCTTCCCTGACCTGGTGAACAAGCTCTCCTTGTACGTGGGTGGTCTGTGACCCACAATTTTGGATCACAGTGCCCATCCCCTTGGCCCCAGTGGTTAATTCAGGCATGTGCAAGTGACCCAAGCGGTACCAGCCTGAGGATGCTTAGACTTTCTAGGGGCTACCAGAGAAGGGCTGTTGTCTTTTTCTGGGATTCGTGGCTATAAGGGGACTGCCAATGAGGAGCTGCTGCTGGTGGCCGGAAATCCTGCCTGCTATTGCGATCGAGGAACACAGAAGTGAAAGGTGAGCAAGAGAGGGTTAGAGGTTGCCTAACAGCATCACCTGAGTACTTGAGTATCTGAGATGCCGCCCTCATGCTGGCACTTCTCAGGTATCTAAATGGAACAAATCCCCTTCCTCTAGCTGGTGATGATTGGGTTTCTGTCACCTGCCCTTTGAAAGACGTGAACCCTGTTTCTGATAGGTCACACACCTGCACTGATTTTGGGAGACAGTGTCACCTTCCCCTCTACACAGCCCACACTATGGAGGCACAGAGCCCGGCTGTGTCATCTGTCCCTCAGTGTCCAAGCAAGACCCTGAAATCCATCCCCCCTATCCACAATTATTAGGTTCTTTTTTCTTAAACAATCAAAACCTCTTCCTTAATATCATTTCATGTGGGAATCAACATGATAGGTACCTGTCTCAATAATCTTCATTGTCACTCAGTGCCTAATTAAACCCTTGTTTCATCTATAGACTAAATTAGGGCTATTTTTTCCCCTAAATCACTCTAAATCTTTTTCTTGAGATGTTTCCAAGACTTAGTTCATGTTGAGATTAGTCTTCACCTACAGAACTCCTTCAAGAGCCATCTCAAATGCTCCCATCTCCAGCATTAACCTTTCTTTGACTCTCCCAAAGAAAGAGTTAACAGCACAAAAGTTAAATGGGAGGCCTGTTTTTGGTGACAGTGATGACAATGACATAGTTTGACTTCTGCTGGAATGAGGTGAGCGTGTCACAGAACGTACAGTGAGTTAAATAAGAACTAATCAGGAATGTGATAGTGGAAAAGGACACAGAGTTTGCATCACAAAGACCTGGCTCTGCCTCTCCTCAGTGGAGTGACCTTGAGGATCAGGCTAGTGCTGTCGCTGCACCTATAATATCGCATGTGATCTTACAACCACCCCAGGAGATACATACCCTTATCCACAATTGGCAAGTGAGAAGACTGAGGTAAAGGTATGGCCTTAAAACATAGTTTAATCCCTCTGAGCCTTAGTTTACCTCTTGTGGAAAATTGAAATACTAATGCCTACCTTGCTGTATGACATAAGAATTAAGTACATTAATATCCACCCACAGAGTAGGCATCCAAGAATGGTCATTATTTTTAATTATTATTTTTACCATTTATGAAGGCTAGAGACCAGATGGGTGAGTTTTCAGAAGCACAATTCTACTGGGTAACTAGAAACAACCAGCTTTGCTACCTGGAGCACAGCCCTTGGAACATCTCACAAGCAAGGGAATGACATCTACGTTGTACAGTTGCGTTAGGCACTGCCGTTTGAATGTCTTGGCATGACTATCAGGTGGCAGATCATCCAACGGACCTTAGAATCCTGCTGTAGCTTGTCTGTGGTCTCTTGGAGTGCAGAAAAGAGGTAGCCAGGTTATCAAGGTGTTGGAGAGGAGGCCCAGGCAGGTCTGGGCTTGGGACATAGGAGGGGATGTCTGCTGGCCTGGGAGGAGTGTGCTGGAGCTTAGTGAGCTACGTGGAGCCTGGATTCTCATTTGCTTCTGGGGATATGGGGAGCTAAGGGTGTGTGGAGGATGCCAATCCATGCCCTGTTTCCTCTGGGATCCTGAAGGCAGAGTCACTGGGGTGTGGTATTAACGAGCCAGGGACTGTGAGTGCTCCAGGCCAGGAGGGGAGACGGCTGTGACTCAGAAGGTTCAGGGAGGATCTGGAAGGTTCTCAGGGGCTTGGGCGAGCTCCCCATGCTCCTAGTCACCTACCACATAGCTTTAGGTCTGAAAAACCTCCTTGGTGCCTACATTTCCCTGTCTTGAGGAAATGGAAGGAATAGGATTGACACCCCCCTCCCATCACCACTTGGTTTCAGGGCATAGATGCCTTTATTACATTTACAGGTTCCTTGTGTGTTGGGGTAGGGCCCTTTTTGGAATAACTTCAAAGACCAGCTAAATATAGATACAATGGTACCCTCTGATGGCTGTTAAGAGAGGATACACTGTGACAGTATCAGAAGGGGAAGCCAAGACCTCTGTTCTCCTCCAAAACTACAGAGCATGCTGTTCGTTCCTGAGGCTACCCAGCCACCAAGTGCAAACATCTTTGATTCTCTTTCCTTCCAAACCATGTTTGAATATTGCAGTGTTGCCTCCACAACCTCTTCAATTTTCCTTTTCTTCCTGTTGCCTGTGCCTTACCTCTACTCTCTTACCTGGATACTGGAATATCCCTTAACATATTCATGATCAAGTCTTTCTCCTTCTTCACTCCAGGCCCCCTTCACTGCCAAATTAATTGCCCAAAGCACAGCTCCAAGCATGTGTCTCCCTCCTACAAAATCCTGCAATGGGTTGTTGTCCATAAACTCTAGCCCAGATTCTTCACTCTAGCGTTCCCCAGACTCTACCCGATCCTTTGGGGGAGCTCTTGAGCTTGTTCTACCTAAAAGTTTGTCCTGCACTGAAGCAAACGAGATGGACTTTTGTGTTCTCACTCTGGTCAGTCACTGGCTATGATTGTTCTTGGGGAAAGAGAGAGCGGGGGACTCTGATAGTTTACTGTGGCTGCCGTAACAAATTACCATAAACTTGGAGGCTTAAAACAAAAAAATTTACTCCCTCATACTTCTGAAGTCTAGAAGCCCCAAATCAAGGTATCAGCAGGACTGCATGCCCTCTGAAGACTCTGGGGAGATCCCATTCCTTGTCTTCCAGCTTATGGGGACTCCAGGTGTTCCTTGGCTTGTGGCCACATCGCTCCAGTCTATGCCTTTGTGGTCACTTTGCTTCTTTGTCCTTTCCTGTCTTATAAGGATACTTGTGACAGTATTTAGGGCCCACTCAGATAATCCAGGATTACCTCTTCCTCCCAAGATCCTTAACTTAATCACATTGGCAAAGACTATTTTTCCAAATAAGGTAACATCGAAGGTTCTAGGGATTTGACGTGGATATCTTTTGCGGGGGTTGAGGGGTGGGGATTTTCCTACCTAAGGCAAAGAGTAAAACTCCCAGGAACTTCTGGATCTTCCTAAGGGTGAGGTCAGTGCCTTAGCCACTAGCAGCAAAGCATACAGAAGCTGGAGGGTGGGTGCAGAGCTGGGAAGGGGACAACAGTGCTGACACCCACTGCTATCCATCTGGTTCATGAGCCAGAATCCCAGGAGTTATCCTTAAAATTTCTCTCTCCCTCCCACAATGTCAACACCATCACTAAATCAAGTACATGTTACCAGTACATGTTAAGAGCTCTTGAATCAGTCCGCCCTTCTGATCTCTACCATCGTCACTCGAGTCTGTCACCTGCACTTTTTCAGTAGCCTCCTAACTGGATGTGCCCATTCTGACTCCCTTTAATCAGTTTTCCTAATTGCAACCAGAATGATTGCTTTGGCAAGATGCAAGTTTGATACTGTCAGTCTCTTGCTCAGAAGCACTCAGTGTCTCTCCATTGCTCTTAAATAAAGACCAGCTTCTTTAATATCACTTACAAAGCCTGTACTGGCCAACGCTGTAGCCACTAGCCACACGTGGCTATTTAGATTTAAACTCATTAAAAATAAATAAAAGGAACAATTCTGTCCTTAGTCACACCAGCCACATTTCAATTGCTTACTAGCCACTTGTGACTATAGTGCAATTATAGAACATTTCCACCACCATGGAAAGTTCTAGCAGACTGACTGGTCTAGACTCAAGCTCTCCCACTCCAGCTACAAAGGCAACGATCATCCATCTACCGCAGGAGCTCGGAACTCATTAAAAATAAATAAAAGGAACAATTCTGTCCTTAGTCACACCAGCCACATTTCAATTACTTACTAGCCACTTGTGACTATAGTGCAACTATAGAACATTTCCACCACCGTGGAAAGTTCTAGCGGACTGACTGGTCTAGACTCAAGCTCTCCCACTCCAGCTACAAAGGCAATGATCATCCATCTACCGCAGGAGCTCGGAACACATCATTTTCTTGACCTCCAGGAACACATCATTTTCTTGACCCGGGGCCCTCTTTCCTTCAGTCTTTGTCTCTCTAAATCCTTCTCGTCTGTCCTCCAGCTCAGTTCCTTGAAAATCTGCATTGGCCCCTGGATAGGCCCTATGTCCCTATTTCTGTGTCCCATTGCATGGTGTCCTTCCTCCATTCATGCTACACTTACAATTTCATATTTGCTTGTGTTTATCCACCCCAAGACCCACAAGGTAGAGCCTATTCCTGTTTTTGCTTAACTTTGGGTCCTCAGCATTTGGTACATAACAGATGCTCAATAAATATTTCTTGGATGAATGAATGTGCACAGCTCTATGAGAACTACCTTCTGCATGTTTCTAGAACGACAGCTAATGGGAGTCACAGGCTTACTCAGCCCGGTATAAGAGAACTTGATTCGCATGCTTTTGAGATATCATACGTTTGCTACGATATCAAAATTTCCAGAAATCCTACCCCCCATCCTTCTTTCTTCCCAACTCTTTCATCTCTTAAACATTCTGGTTCTTCTGAGTCAAGATGAACTGAACTGATAATGGGAAATCACTTCTGTCCTTTCTGCTGATATAATTGCTCTCCCATTTGGCATCTGGCCCTAAGCTGTCCTCTAAAAGCAGTGATGCCAAGTCCTCTCAAGCATGGCTATTTAAATTGCATGCCACAGGATTTATAGTTTGCTAAATTCACTGGCTACCAAGCTGTTATGAAAAATGACATTCTCTCTGCTGTGAGAGCTCACACTGAGGTCCCCCTGGGGAGGAATTTGCTGATAATCCATTAATTATTTTCTAATTGCCTGAACCCCTGCTCACTTCCTGGAGCTGTTCACTCCTGAGCAATTCCAGGAGGTGCTGTGTCAGGTGGACAGGTATGACAGGCTCCCCCCTGTCCTGTCACTTGGGTTAGGATGGATGACATGCAGAAGTTCATGGAGCCCTGAGCACTGGTGCTTGGGATACTGAAGAGTGGGAGGAAGGCAGGAATGGGACAATTAGGCACTCAGTCAAAATCTTTTTGTTGGAAATTCAATTTCCTGGCCATTGTGCCATAGCATCAGAGGAGAGATGGCGCAGCAGTGAAAGATTTGGAGCCAATGTGTTTTCTTCCCAACTAAAGCTCTAAGTTTAGTGAGGGCAAGGATCTGCCTTGGATTTCTTTTGCATCCTCCTCAGTATTTGGCAAAGTGCTAGGCACACAGTAAATAACCGACTCTTAGATGCCCAGACAAGTTTCCTGCTGCAAAACCCCAACACATTCCAAAGCACTAGCATCAAAACATGGGGGCGGGAAACCTCTTGAACACAGGAATTAGACTAAATTCTATCTCCATTAGAATAGAGTTCATAGAGTTGGTCTTACACATTTTATGTATTTCCAAAAACACTCTACTATAAAGAAAATTATAAAAGCATTTATAGTGAGCTTCTATGGTAGTTGGCTTTCAAATTAAGTCTTGTGGGGCCAGCCTGTGGCTCACTCGGGAGAGTGTGGTGCTGATAACACCAAGGCCCCGGGTT
>NW_007726599.1:41381-42481 GCF_000696425.1 Galeopterus variegatus | reverse complement strand
TGGTGCTGACAACACCAAGTCAAGGGTTGAGATCCCCTTACCGGTCATCTTTAAAAAAAACCCCAAAAAACAAATTAAGTCTTGTATCCATTTGATTCATATGTCTGTTTCAAGGGTCTCATCCTTGCCCTTGGTCTTAGAAGGAATATTTTCTCAGAGTTTTTTTTTTTTTTTCAAGAGTGTGATGAGTTTGAAAAAATCCTCCTTTGTCCTGTTCTATTTCTCCTGTGACAAAGAAGGATCCAGGTTTTGTGGGACCTGAGGCTTAGATGATTTGGGAATCCATCTTTAAAAAGAAGAGTACAAAATTAGTATGAGAATGACTATCTATTGAGAATGAGAAAAGAAATCAAGTTACTAGTACCTTGAGGACTTAGATCCCTTTCTTCTGAGATTTCATACTTATGTAGAAATGGCTCCTTTCCCTAATGAGTTCCCAACTTTACAGCTCCCAGTACCCACAGGGGAATGAGAGACCCCGGGCTGAAGTTTGAGCAGATTCGTAGTTAATCTGCTTCTGACAGGCAATTGGGAAATTCACAATCCAGAAATGTTTACTGAGCACCTGGTATGTCACTTTCAGGCACATTATTTTATCAAGGTCAGGGGCCTTATCTAATGGGCCCTTTTGATTCTCCTAGCCAGCTCCTGAGTATGGGAATGCCAAAGCAATAACACGGAGTGGAAGTACTTGGACCGAGGGAGTATGGGCTTTAGGAAATGGCTTTTTGATATTCATGACTTGAATGAACGTCATTTCTGAGACCCCAGCGTTGAGTCGCTGCTCGATGCATGTGTCCACTACAGAATTATGTAGAACAACCAACACTTGAAAATGCACCTTCAGCAGAACTGGTGGACTTACCATCAAAATCCTGTGGGTCATAAATGGGCCAAAGAATACTGACTCCCCACTGTTCCGTCTCATGGACTCAAAGAGCATCTTTCTCATTTCATCCTTTTCTGTTCATCTATCCCCTCACCTACTAATCTCTGTGTCCTGGAGGTCAAGGGAGGTCCAACCACAGATATGAAGCAATATTAGTGAGCCGGAGCTGCAGCGATCTGCCAGACCCCGGAGTGAGTTCCCAATTACTCAT
>NW_007726599.1:38405-40135 GCF_000696425.1 Galeopterus variegatus | reverse complement strand
TTGGAGGCTGGGAAGTCCAAAGTCTAGGGAACAGATCTGGTGAGGGTCTTGGTGGTGGCAATTGTGACCCAGGGGTCTCGCAAGGCAGAAATGGCATGCACTCTCCTTTTTAAAGCCCTTAGAACCACTCATGACTGCCATTTTTAATCCAGTCACCAGGCATGGTCCCCAGAATCCAATCCCCTCTTCAAGGCCCCACCTTTCGATTACCATAATAGGATTTTCCACCCTCTTAACAGTCACAGTGGGGATCAAGCTACTAATACACAAAACTTGGGGGACATAAACCATATCAATGGGGAAACAGGACTGTGAAGAATTATTTGCAACTTCTGCTTAATTTCCCAGTTACCCGAGTTCTGCTTATCAGGGTGAAGGCAAGACCTCTATTTCGCTTCCCCTAGGACAGCCCCTGTGGTAGGCTGAATAATGGCTCCCCCAAAGATGTCCATGTCCTTATTCCTGGAACTTGTGATTGTGACCTTATACGGCCAAAGGGACTCTCAGATGTGATTAAGGATCTTAAGATGGGAAAATGATCCTGGATGATCTGGGTGGGCCCTAAATATAATCACAGTACCTTTATATAATGAACACAGAGAGGCGGGAGGACAGCAGTGTGACCACAGAGGCAGAGTATGGCACCAAGTGGCCACTAATGAAGAAACGCCTGAATCACAAGAAGCTGGAAGAGACAAGAAAGGAATTTTCCCCAAGAGCCTCAGGAGGGAGCGTGGCCTTATATGATTTTGGACTTCTGGCCTCCAGAAATGTAGGAGACTAATTTCCGTTGTTTTGAGCCACCAATGCATTATGGAGGCTTAGGAAGCAAACACAAGCAGCCATTGGCAACTGCCGCTGATGGAGCCGATGGAAACCACCAGGCACGGAGGGGCTCTTGGGCACCAAGTCAAGGGGTGCCCCCTGAGGACCACCTTTCCCTTGCCCAGGAGCTGTCCCTGGGGGAAGTGGATGCTATTAGCCTGGAGAGAGGTTATTGTTCCTCCCACCCCTTCCATGTGGCTGCACAATGGACCCTTTAAATGGATCTGGCCAGCCATGCAACAAGTTCCCATAAAAATCCAAAAGCCCAGTGACAGGCAACAGTTAGTGCTCAGCCAGATCCAAATCTGTGCTGCCACACCCTTCCTCTGTCTGTCTCTAGGACCCCCTCCATGCCTGCGCTCTTTGTGTTCACGCCCCACACTCTCACACATGTTAATAACAGTCAATATATATGGAGCCCTTGCTCTATGCCAGCCCCTTTGTGAAGCCCTCCACAGCGTTAGTGCCTTACTCTGCCCTGCAATCCAGGGAGATAGGTTCGTTGTTAGCCCATTTTACAGATGAGGAAACTGATANGGGGGAGGGCAGGAGAGACATATTTGTCATCTGGAGTCCTGGTTCTGCCACTGACAGCTGTGTGACTTAGGGAAAGTTATCTATGCCTTAGACCTAGGGCAAGTTATCTCTGTGCCTCACCCCACCTGAATAGTAGGGATAATAAACGTACCCACCTTATGGGATTTTAGTGAAGATTAAATGAGTTGATAATTGTTTATGTGAGTTATTATTACTATGAACTATGATTTCTGGGATTCCATTTATATAGGTGCCTTTATGACTTATGTGGGTATATTAGTGTTTCTGTTGCTTATAAGAAAATACATGGAACTGGGTGATTTGTAAGAAAACAAAATTTATTGCTTACAGTTTTGGAGGCTGGGAAG
>NW_007726599.1:34620-36707 GCF_000696425.1 Galeopterus variegatus | reverse complement strand
GTTCACGCCCCACACTCTCACACATGTTAATAACAGTCAATATATATGGAGCCCTTGCTCTGTGCCAGCCCCTTTGTGAAGCCCTCCACAGCGTTAGTGCCTTACTCCGCCCTGCAATCCAGGGAGATAGGTTCGTTGTTAGCCCATTTTACAGATGAGGAAACTGATACAAGTCAGGAAACCGACTTGAGCTAGCTCAAGGTCACCTGGCTGGTGAGTGGCGGCCACAGAGCAGTGATGTGAATCTGGCTGACTGGCTTCTTAGGCCAAGCTTTTCATCACTACACTATGTGCTGGCTACATCATGGTCCATTTCCCACTCTCTGGCTCCTCTTGCTGAAGCTCTGAGCCCAAGGCTCCCTGTTACTGTCGCAGCCTCCTCCCAGTGATGGCATGAGGGGACGCAATCCAGGTAGGGAGATCTTCACTAGACATCTTTCAGACACTTGGTGAAGGGTATCACTGAAAACGTTAGTGGCATGTAGGTGGGGACATAGGGATGAAGTGACTTGCTCAATTGATGCAGAAATCTGAGATAAAATTAGGAATCCTAGGTCTTCATGACCCAAATATGTTCTCTCTCTCTCTCTCTCTCTCTCTCTCTATCTTTTTTAATGGCTTTTATCAAAGTGCATAGACTTGCCCATTTTGCTCAGACCCTGTTGATTTTAGAGGGCCTCATAGATCTGAGGACAGACGGCTGCAGATTGATGCCAGGTGCCTATGGCATGCTAGGAGGGACATTCCAAGACATCCTATAGCTGGAACTATGATTTCAGTGGGAAACTTGCTTCTCTACCTTTACAACAACTTTCAGACTGATCTCTGAAGATGTGGGTAGATTGGACACCCTGGAGAAGAACAAAAGAACAATCCTCATCTAAGGGATCCCCAGAGTCAAGTCAGGAAACCGGCAGATATCTTCTAGCTGGCCCAAGTTTCCCAGACTGTAGTCTTGCGAATAGAGCTAAGATCCCAAATGACTAACAAACATCACTGCTCTACACAAATAAATTTCAAAAAGAGCTGCAAACCATAACCCTTCTGGGAGAGGGATAGCATACATGGACAGTCAAGGCTCAGAGAAGTCCTGCAATCCAGCCTCCTGTTCAAAGGGCATCTCTTAAACCATATCCTTATGTAGCACATGTCAACACCCTTAAATTCTGTGTTGCACACAACACATTTCAGGAAATATGAAATATTAACACTGGACGTGAAGCTCCTCAACCAAATTGTGATGTGATAATTCACAGAATGGGAGGGGTGGGAGATGGGGAGGGGAGGCCCACAGCTGCAGATTATTTCTTTCCATAGGACCAATGACTCTGGTGTAGACCAGAGGTTCTCAACTAGGGGTAGTTGTACCTCTTAGGGGACATTTGGCAATGTTTAGAGACATTTTTTTGGTTGTCATAGTTGGTAGGGAGAGTGCTGAGGGATGTTGTAAACATCTTATAAAACGAAGGACAGCCCTTCACAACAGAAAATTATCTGGCCCAAAATGTCAGTAATGCAATGCTGAGGTTAGAAACCCTGGGCTAGAGCCATAGAGTAATGAGCAAATAAAGCACTTAATCCTCTGATGATGACCTGAGAATTGCTATGATGGATTTTGGACTCTGTGCAATTTAATATTTTCCATAGACAGCATAAAAGCCTTCCTCGGGGCCTCCTACACTCTTTCTATAACATCCACACAGCAAAAATTTAAAATGTTACTTAATTGTTTAAGAAAAACAAATTTGAGTCAGCAGGCATTTAGTTGTCAGATTTACACCAACCTAACAAGCATATTCATAAAACACAAACACACATGTTACTTGCAAAGGATCCAATATTGATCCACCTAAATATCATACTTTTGGTTCTTTCCATCCTTTAACTGTGCAATCCTAAAATGAACAAATATGTCTCTCTCTCTCTCTCACGCACACACACACACACACACACAGAGACACTATTAGCAAATGACATTGACATTGAATGGATGTGTCCTCTCTCTCCTGAGTGCAGAAAGCTGAAATGAGGTCTAAAGGCAAATTCCAAGTAGACCAAGAAAAAGCAGGAGCCTTAAAAATCCACAT
>NW_007726599.1:32148-33584 GCF_000696425.1 Galeopterus variegatus | reverse complement strand
CAGAACCCAGCCTCAGCAAACAATCCTGTGCTTGAGCTTGAAACAGAAGCAGCAGTGCCACACACCTGCACAAGACCAGATGATGGAAAATGGACTTTGGGTCCTTCTTGAATGTTGTACTACCAAAGACCCAAAGGTCATTCACCCAACATTGGGGGTTTTGGAAAAAGGAGCTCCAGTGATGACCGAGATTGAATTTCCAGCCAACCTAACAGAAAAGGGGGACTGAGAGTCCCATATGATTTGACTTTAGAAAAATAAATCAATGCTACATTACTTTCACGCTTGAGTTGGTGAAGCAAAATCCATCATTACTCATTTACCTGTTGTGTTAGGATATGCTGGGTTCTGCTGGAGTAACAATTTAACCCTAAAATATCAGTGGTTTCCCCCAACAAAGGCTTATTTCTCACTCATGCTAGTTGTCTCATGAAGGTCAAGAGGGATTCTGCTCCATAGAATAACCCAGGGATCCAGCTTGAGGAACACATCTAGATCCCAACACGTGGCCTTCACAGTCATCAGGGCAAGAAAAGAGAGGAACTGGAGGGCTAAGCACTGGCTCTCCGATGCTTTGGCAGGAGGTGACATAGGTCACTTCAACTGATATCCCACTGACTAGGACTAGTGACATGGCACCACTTAACTGCAAGGAGGCTGGGACACACAGGAGAACACGTGGATTCTGGTGAGCAGTAAATGCTTCTGCCACAGTCTCGTGGGTACATACTGGACACAGGATGTGTCTTTCTACTTAATACTACTTACAATTTGCATTTGTGTAGTGCTCATTACAAATGTTTTTGTTTTTTTAATTCTTTCCATGTATTATCTTATTCTAGTCCCCTCAAGTCCTGTGGATTAAGAAAATTAAGGTCCACGAGGTGGAAGGAACAACATAGTAAGTGGAAAAGGAGGACTAAAGCCAGGTTTTTGACCTGAGACTTGGCTGCAGAGAAATGATGCTTTGTCAAAGATTTAATCTGAATTCTGATGGAGCCTCCTTAAAGATCACTGCGGTGGTGGTGGTGCGGGGAACACTGTACTTGCTTATCTGTTTGGTGTTGCGAGAGCAATGACTGTACCAAAATTTTAGTGAGATTTTGCCAAATGGGCTGGTTTCCCAACACAAACTCATTCCCTTCTGGTTAAAGTACAATTACTTCCTCTTCTCAGAGCTGGCTTTATGCTATGTCGCAATGGACCACTTGTTTTCCCTCTGGCCTAACTGGGTCCCCAACCCCATTCTGACCTCACAGAACCATAGCCCTGGCTCAGCAGCTGAATACAACCTACCCAGAGAGTGATGTGGGGCTTCTGAGCTGGAGTGGACCCGAATGACAGGGGACCTGAATGAGAAGGGGCAGATCACAGACTGTCCTGCGCGTGGGTACCATGTGGTGTCTGTCCCAGTGAGCAAAAAATCATATTTAAAG
>NW_007726599.1:29790-31457 GCF_000696425.1 Galeopterus variegatus | reverse complement strand
TACAACCTACCCAGAGAGTGATGTGGGGCTTCTGAGCTGGAGTGGACCCGAATGACAGGGGACCTGAATGAGAAGGGGCAGATCACAGACTGTCCTGCGCGTGGGTACCATGTGGTGTCTGTCCCAGTGAGCAAAAAATCATATTTAAAGGGACCAGTGTCCCCAAATGGGTCTACAGGTCTGAATAAGGAAAACAGCCAACTAACTCTTACGTGGCACTTATGCTGCACCAGGCACTGTCTTAAGCAGTTTGCAAATTTTAACTCAATTAATCCTCCCAGAAACTCCTTAGAAGGTCAGTATTATTATTAATACCTCCATCTTCAAGACATGGGGACTAGGAGCTGGCAGCACAGTTGACTTGTCCAGGTTGGCCTGGCTAGGAAGTGGCATCATTGAGATTAAACCCAAGTATGAAATCAGAATATGGGTGAGAGATCATACCAATAATGATCCCCCCCTGATTATAAAAGCCAAAAATCTTTGGTATAAAAATAAAAAATATGCCTATGGTGTATAAGGACTGACAAGGTGGACTATTTTCAAAGCTTTGATGCTTATTGTCAATTTCCTGTCTGGAAAGGCCAGAGCAGCCTGCACCCCCCTTAGCTGGGTGTTGGAAGTAATTCTGCCTTGCTAATCTCTGGGCATCGTTGCAAAGGGCTGATCCCCTGAGAGCACTGCCCACTGAGCATCCCAACCACAAATCTCATCTCAGATTTGTTTCCAGGACCTGGTCTAAGACCTGAGATAAGTGAAACTCAGTGTTGTATTTCAGCTCTGGAGTTAAAAAGACCTGTCTTTGAAATCCAGTTTCCTGTGTAACTTAGCCTGTCTGAGCCTCTTCCCTCACCTGAAAGTGAGAATAACAATACCTACTTCTGGGTTGTTGTGAGGATTCAAGGAGATATGTGACATGGTCAGCACTGTGCTTAACACAAGGGTCAGTGGCCTTCGTGTCACCAGCTCATCAGAGGCACAGTTTGAAGGGGAAGGTCTCCAGTGAGCAGAGATCAGCCTGTGTAACTGGCTTAACACATGCTGTGTTACAAGAAAAAAGAAAAGAAAAGGAGTCATTTCTAGAATCTGCAGTACGTGTGTGAGGGGGGTATAGTTTCTGAACAGGCAGACTCATGGCAGACTGATCCCGTTGTGTGTTTTCTCCCCATTTGCAAGCACTAGGTATTGCAAGCGACGGAGGGGAGATCAATACATGTATTTTGTCTGTCTGGAGGCGCCAGATGTGACTAAGTCAGGTGAGGGCAACGACTATGCTGGAAGCTCAGGTGCTTTTCCCTGGCAACAGGAGACCACAAAAGCTGTTTGTCCATCACCATCACCCGAAGCATCACACATAAATAGACAAAGCTAGATACCGATGGGCACTGAGTAGCCTATAAGGAACATTAAAAAAAAACCCAACCAGTGGTCCTCCCCCTATTGGCGACTCAGTGCTGCCTGAACCAGGCACCTGCTCAGTGCAGTACATGCATCTCTGACTCCCGCACAGCCGCCCCTTGGGGTCCACATTACATCCCACTTCACAGACCAGGAAACTGAGGCTCCAGGAAATGAGCCTCAGGTCTCGTAGCTAGGATTGAAATCTGTAGTTGCCTATCTACAAAGTCTCTTAAGCACTCTCTTATTCATTTGTTTACCAAACATTT
>NW_007726599.1:27243-28797 GCF_000696425.1 Galeopterus variegatus | reverse complement strand
ATGCTTTGCTTCTTCCAGCTTCTGGTGGCTGTCAGTGCTCCCGGCTTGTCCCCACCATGCTCCAGCCTCTGCCTTCTTGGTCACACTGTCTCATCCTCTTCTGTCTGTGTCTACTCTTCCTCTGCCTTGCTCTTAAAAATTTGTTTCATTATAATTTAAATGGACACAATAACTAAAATATTTATGGGGTAGAGTATGATATTTGGAAACATGTGCACAACGGGTAATGATCAAATCAGGGTAATTAGCATTTCCACCACCTCGAGCATTTGTCATTTCTTGATGTTGGGAACATTCAAAATCCTCTCTTCTAGTTAGTTGAAATATGAGTGAGAATGTGGAGTATTTCTCTTTCTGTGCCTGGCTTTTTCACTTAACATAATGTTTTCCAGGCCCATCCATGTTGCTGCAAATAACATGATTTCATTCTTTTTCATGGTGGAATAGTATTCCGTAGTGTATATATACCACATTTTCTTTTTCCAATCATCTGTTGATGAACACTCAGGTTGACTCCATATCTTGGCTATTGAGAATAATGCGACAATGAACATGGGAGTGCAGGTGTCCCTCTGACATACTGATTTCATTTCCTTTGGGTATATACCCAGAGGTGGGATTGCTGGATTGTACGGTAGTTCTATCTGTCATTGTTTGAGAAACTTCCATACTGACTTCTGTAGTCCCCTGCCTTTCTCTTCTAAGGACACTTGTCATAGGATTTAGGGCCCACCTGGATAATTCAGGATAATCTCCTCATTTCAAGATTCTCAATTTAATTACATCTGCAAAGACCTTTTTTCCAAATTAAATGATTGCCACAGCTGCCAGGGATTAGGACATGAATATCTTTTGGGGAGCTGTTATTCAACCTACAACAGGGGTCATCCTAGGGAATGAAAAAGAGGGCCACCATTCAACCCATGCAATCCTTAAAGGGTTTACAGTCTAGTGAGGCTATGCATTAAGCAAATCAATAAACACTAAGGCGTTGAGTGGTGGTAAGAGCTCTGTTGGAGATAAAATAGGGCTTGGTGAAGGACAGCGCCTGGGACCCCTTCAGGTTGGCAGCACAGGAAAGGCCCCTCTGAGTGGGCAGTTGTAAAAGGAGACCCAAAGGACGAGAAGGATCCAGCTGGTCATCTCCAGTGGGGCCCAGCCGTGCTGGCTCCTCTGCTTGTTAATTGACAATTCAGTGAGTTAAATTATGCTTTTGGATGGGTTGGGCACAGTGTTCCCTGCCAGCAGAGTGAAGAAGTATTTTTCATATAAGCAGATAAAATGGCTTAAACACTGCAAAATGCAAGTAGCCTTAACAGACCCCTGGCTCTGTGGCTGCCAAAAAAACGACTGCAGATCAATTGCTGTAAGTCCAAGCTCATCGCCCACCTTTTAACAGGTTTATAGCTAGTAACAGAACAGAACGTTGCCTCATTCAGCCACCTGGGGTGTACACTTTGCAATGAATTTAACCCAGAGGGGCCACCGGTAAGTGACCCTGACCAAGTGAGGCATTCATTGGTAGCTTTATTGATGGTTTTCTAATACCTAAGG
>NW_007726599.1:25199-26622 GCF_000696425.1 Galeopterus variegatus | reverse complement strand
GCTGGACAGAGGCTGGTGGCTTTGAGTTCACTCACTTATCCTGCTGGATTCCATGACTCTCATAAAGAGCCTTTTATTCCTACCTCCAAGTTTAGCTAACTACCAAGTCTATTTCTTGGCATTGAATGACAACCCTGAAAAACTAAACTCCAGGTGCTGCTGAGAGTTTTATCCTAAATGAACTGCCACCCCACATCAATCAGAAGCCTGCTAATAAAAATGGAAGGTCCCTAGAGGACGGCTCAGAGGATGAGTCTGCTGCCCACTCCTCTGGAACCTCAATGCTGTAAATTCTCTCCTTAGACAAGACAAGCTGGCAGGCCTAAGTACCGGGACTGGGAGGCACGGGGCCTGTGTGCACACGTTTTACAACTTGCTGTGGGGCACGGCACCATCTGCTTATTCTGAGTGATGCACTAAAAGCCATCAGTGGAAAATTCCCCTAAAGACGTGGTAGAACATGCTGGTCCTGACACCACACAGTGTCCTCTCTTGGGGGCATGGGGAAGACATTGAGTCACTGCCAGGACTTACTGCACTCTTCCTGGGCTGGTTTTTACTTTACAGACATGGCTGGTGGATCCCCCCAGCAGAGCTAACTCTGCAGTGGGTAGGTTTTCACGGCAAGCTTTCTGAGAAGTTTCTCACTCTTGGTTCCCACTGGTTTTGTGTATTCTATTTTCCCTTTGATGCACTTTTCTCAACTATTTTACATTTATTTTATATTGTGATTATCATAAATACTTTATGTTACATCTAAAAGATTATCTAACAATCATTATTTCTTATCTTTTATCTAAAAGATTAAAAAATCTTTTTTAAAAAAATTAAAATAAAATGGTAACTGCGTGGCCTTTGTGTTTGTCATGGAATGTGACTGTAGTCATCTGAAGGGCGATTTTCCCCAAGATATGTCCATGATTTAATCCACAGAACCCTTATTTGGAAAGAGTCTTTGCAGATGTAACTAAGTTAAGGATCTTGAGATGAGATCATCTTGGGTTATCCAGGTGGGTCCTAAATCCTAATCCAAGTGTCCTTATAGGAGAGAGTCACAGATGGAAGACAGAGGAGAAGACACAGACACACAAAGACAGAAGAGCAGGAGGTGATGGGACCGTGGAGGTAGAGATTGGAGTGACATAGCCACAAGTCAAGGAATGCTGGCAGCTGCTAGAAGTCGGAAGAGACACAGAATGAGCTCACCCCGGAGCCTCTTAGAGGGAGTGCTGCACTGCCAACACCTAGTCTGCGAGCCTCCAGAGCTGTGAAACAATGAATTCCTGTTGTTGTAAGCCACCAACAGTGGCTTAAACAGTGGCAATGTGTTACAGCAGCCCTAGGAAACAAATACAGTGACTGAATTCTCTTTTCAGACCTTGCTCAGGAAATGCTGAGATTGCTGGCTTAAAAACCTGACTTC
>NW_007726599.1:23756-24205 GCF_000696425.1 Galeopterus variegatus | reverse complement strand
AATTCTCTTTTCAGACCTTGCTCAGGAAATGCTGAGATTGCTGGCTTAAAAACCTGACTTCCAACTTTCTGGAAGTCTGACATCTCAGGCATTCAGTGTGGCCGTGCAGCTCTGCCATGGGGTCTGGGCTAGTGAGGCAGAAAAGTTTGTGATAGAAAATCTATCCTTGATGGTTTACTTAATTTTCTGATAGAAAATTGTACTGGAAGACCCATTCTCAGTTTCTCACCATTACATTATGACATAATGATTGAATGATAATAAACATGAAGCACACATTTTTTTCTGTGTTGCTTTAACACTATTGAGTTGCACCGAGGGTACTCTTGTCCATTTCAATGGAGAGTCCTCTGAGAGGCTCGACCTCCAGAGGGTCTCAATGCTAGAGTAGTAGCTGTGGTTCCTGCCAAATGTTTTCACCAGGGACTCAATGTAGAGTCTGCTAGGGA
>NW_007726599.1:16944-22438 GCF_000696425.1 Galeopterus variegatus | reverse complement strand
CTGTACAGTCGTCGCATTCTGAGATGTACCAGGGTTTAGACCTTCACATACACATTTTGAGGAGCACAAATCAGTTTATAACAGCCTCATTAAATTTTTCAAGGGTTAGATTTTTTTCCACATTGACATATGGCAAGTTGGGCTCTCACAACTGTCAGTTGCATGACCACTGCTGGACAACTCACCAGCAGAAGGAGCTTCTCTTGAGCCTTTGCTCAGTATAACAGAACCAAGTTGTGCAGATTACCTCCTGTTCCATGGCCAGGACACCTGAATCTTTCCAGATGGCCTCTGATCTACTTTGGTCAATACAGAAAGTGGCAGAAGTGACATTTATCAAGTTCTGGCCTGGACTGCAGGAGGCTGTGCATGCTTCCACTCTCTCTTGGCACCCTGCTGCCACCATGAGAACAAGCCCAGATTAGCCTAGAGCCATGTAGAGCCAAGATCACCATCTCAGCCAAGGATCCCGACGTGGGAGGGAGTATAGTCATGATCAGCAGAGCTGATCAGCAGCTGACCACAGATGCCTGAGTAAGCCAAGCAGAGACCAGAAGAACCACTCAGCAGAACCCAGTCCATGGTCTACAGCATCATGAGCTAAATACGTGTGTCTTGTTTTAAGTCACTAAGTTTTGGAATGGTTTGTTATGAAGCAAAAGCTAACAGTGCACAGGGCCTACAAGATACTGTCTCATATTCAAGAGGCCAGATGCATTAGCAAAGCCATGCGGATTATTATTAGAGAACTAGTACCATGTTCTCACTACTAAAAATAGCTGGGAGTGGGGGCATGGGAGCAGGAGGCTTTGGTTTTAGGTGCATCAATTTTAGTGACAGGAAGAAAAGAAGTTTAGTCTATTTTCAAACATCCCACATCAGTGGTTTTCAAAATTTTCTAGAAGTGAAATCATTTTTTTCAAAAGTAATCTATACAGAATCCCCAATATATAAAATAAATCAAAATGAAAGTTTAATCAATCATTTGCAGAATCTGTGAGGCACAGATTCCACTTCCCAGAACCCTGGAAGTTCACCAAGCACAATTGGAAAATGATTGTCTGGTATTTCATTCGTACAGACTTTGAAGAAGAAATCCTGGTTGAAGATGAGAAAAGCTTGGAAAACAGAGCTGCGAGGAGGTGTCAGGGGCCCCAGACTCCCCACTTCATTTCAGGAGGGGGAACTAAGGCCTGAGGAAGAAAATTCTTTCCCCAGGATTCACACACAGGCATCTTGGCTCCCAGCTGGATTCTCTTTTTCAGAAGAGACATGAGCCCAGGAATGAGCTGGATGCACATCAATGACTCTTTTAGGTTCCCACAGAGAGAGTAAGGTCTATTAAGGAGAATCCCCAGCTAAGTAAAGGTTCTTATTTCCTTGGGAGGATTTTAATGATTGATATGCACATGTGAATTTGTTATGATTGAATTAATAAAAATAGTAATAAAAAGTCTTATTAAAACTCCAGAGCAGCGACTACAGGAGTCAGACACTGTAGCAGAGGAAAGCTGAGAAACGTCTCTCGTCACTAAGGTCACTGCAGTTCCTCCAGTTCATCAGTGATTGGTTGAGGGGTGACACCTGCCTCAAGCTGGGCCAATCACAGCCCTCTATAGATTGGCTGTATTCCCAGATCTGGCCAATGAGCGTCTTTGCCCAGGATCTTTCTTTTTGGAAATCAGAGAAGCTTTCTTTTCTCTCTGATCCCAAGGCTGTTGGGACATGAGCCTCAGGAAGGGATGAAGACAGGCAGATGAACTAGGCAGAGGGACAGTAGAAAGAAAGACAGGGTCCAAAGGCTGTTTAGTGGTGTGAGACCAGTTCTTCCTGTCCTTACTGAGATTTGGCTACTTCAGTCTCTACGTTTCCTTTTCCTGCTTAAGTTAGAATGGGGTATCTGCCACGTGAAACCTGATGAACGTAGGGAATGCTTTGCAGATATAATGAGCTGTTTCCTAGGAAAATGAAAAAAGGCACAGAATGCAAATTTTGAATACTATTTAAGGGAAATATGGACCTCACCACGCGAACTCAGTAGGATTCAAAGACCCCAGTTTATACCCTTGCAATGAAACGTTGGTTCATAAGGGACTGGAATTGTGTTGCACCCATCTGACTTTTTCTGATATCTCTGAGAGCTCACGGAATGCAAAAATAAGCAGCTACAGGTTGTACGTAATTCTTAACTCAGGTAACAAAGAGCATGAGCTGAGCTGTGAGAGAGAAAGATAGTTGTGCTATTCAGCCACTGAAGAAAATGAATCAGAAGTATAAAAATTCCACTTCAATTGATGAAACTGAGACCCCGTGGGACACTTGCATTGGCCAAGAGAAACAATCTGTCCCTCCGTATAGATTCCATTTTGGTTAGCATCATCGAAAGTATTTATCTGTGACCTATGGTGCTTGACCCAGGTGTTGACAATTGAAGGCGAGTTTGCTGTCTGAGAGCTGTGTTTGGCTTCCCAGGGCTGGACAGCTCTGTTTCTCTACTGCCAGCTGAGATCTTTCCTAGCCTGTCAACCTTTTCCAAGGTTTCTACAATCTCATCTCTTCCCAGGACACCTTGTTCTTTATGGTCCGACTTCTCAGTCCACATTCCGCTATGCCAGCACTCCTTAAATTTCTCTTTTATTCTCCATATTTTGCTGAATTTTATTACAGGCTCTTGTCCTCTAAGGAACCATAGTCCTCTACTATGCTGTGTTCCCTGGTGCTTCCTAAATTTATTATCTGGTTTATTACTAGTGAATCTAATAAAATAGGCCCATTTCTGGGACTTAAACTTTGCCTCTTGCTCGAGCCAAATTCTACTGGCTATCTGCTAAGCTTCCAAAGCCAGGCTCCAGGGATTGAAATCTTGGATGCTGGCATCTCCAAAGCACTCAAACTCAGTTCTGTCCTGATTTCACATTTCAATCATAGGACCTTCTGCCAAGTGACAGGGCACAAAAAGAGCTAAGCCTTTTTTCCATACTGTGGTTTTCATTAGGCACGTATGTGTGTGCCTGCCCATAAAAACAGGTAGTAACTTCTGTGCCACTAAAACTGCAGCTGTTTAGAATGGTACCCCCACTTGGCTTTTAGCCATATGCAAGCCTACTTCAGTGGAATCCACAGGCTCTCATCAGCCTCTGGCTTAATGAATAATTACCAAAAAAATATAGGTTTGCATCTGCCAAGGGGTGGGGCAGGGATTTCTTTGGCTAAGTCAAGGTCTCTGTGTTTCCCATTTTTATTTAACACAAGACTTCTTGGCTACTCTTCCTCAGAAAGCACAGGAAGCTGAAGAAATTCCCTCTTCTTGGCAAATGACACTTTCTTAACTTTTCTTCATGGCTTTTTTAAAAAAATTGATTTTATTTAGGCTACTGCAATAGGAACAGCACCCTATGTCCAAATTCCGGAATGTCTTAGCAGGGCGATTTTGCTCTAGACTTTTATAGGGAAGAGTAGAAAGTTATAGGTGGGGTGATACTACAGTTGGGATTGTTTTTGTTCAAGGCTGTTTTCAAAGCAGATAATAGGCCTTTGACTAAAAGCACCAAAATCCTGGTGTCATCTGTTCCCAACTATTTGTTTTACAGATATATACTCTGGTTCTACCTTATGGCAAATCATAAAACAGACATATTAGAGTGACCACATGCAAGCTGGGGGCTTTTCATGCCAAGAGCAAGTGGCCATTCATTCTCACACGAAGCTCCAGAGAGCTGCCAGCAAGTTATAGCTGGACATAGTGGATAATGGCATATATGGAGGGGATGTATACAGTCAAGGAGGGACCGGAGTGGGTGGGTAGTCAGAAAAGCCTTTCCAGAAGAGAAAAGCTAGGACCTCTGGACATCAAAGGACGCAGGGTGGTGGCGCTGGTGGTGAAGGACATGGAGCCAGCTTTTGGAGCCAGCTTTTCTGGGTACAAAGCCTGCCTGTGCTTTGCTAGCTGCCTGATGGTGGACAAGTTATATAACCTCCTCTTACCCAGTGTCTTTATAAAATGTAGTAAACAGCAGTTCTGTAGTCATATTCTACTGCTGTGTAACAAATCACCACAAACCTAGTAGCTTAAAACAACACCCATTTATGAGCTCCCAGTTTTGTAAGTCAGAACTCCAGCCTGGTGTGGCTGCGCTCTTTGTACAGGGTCTTCGAAGGCTGAAGTTAAAGTGTCAGCTAGGATAGAATGAGTTCTCATCTGCTTTCAAGCTCATTCTTGTTGGTGGCAGAAATCGTTTCCTTGTGGTTGAAGGACTGAGGTCCCTGTGTTCTTGCTGGCTGTTAGGTGGGGCCAATCTTAGTTCCATATGTCTTGCTGCACGGCCCCCTCCATCTTCAAGTCAGCAGTGACACATAGTATCTATATTGTACCTTCTTTGATCAGCCCAAGAAAACTCTGTGCTGTAGTGCTCATGCAATTAGGTCAGGCTCACTCGATAATCTCCCTATCCAAGAGCAACTGATCTGAGACTTTAATTACATCTGTAAAATCCCTTTACAGTAGTACTCACGTTAGCATTTGACTGAATAACTAGGAGAGGTGTGTGTACACCAAAGCTACGCATCCTTGGAGGCTGTCTTGGAATTCTGCCTACCACATGTAGCTACCTCTATAGAAGTTGTGAGACCTGAATTAACAGGTAGAGGTAAGGTGCTTGGAACAGACAAGCATACTGCAGGTAGGAGGATATGCATGCAAAAAATTACCCACTTGGGTTACCAGGATTGATGAGAACTTGGGGGGTGGAAGGAGAGTAGTAGGGGTTGGAAATGATGCAACCAACCACCTCCGCTTTTTGGCTTAGGGGGTTCATTTTGATCTATTTGGAAACAGAAAATGCCTGTCTTTCCTGAATGAGCAACACTGACATTCTCCCCGATTTAAGTCTTTGCTGTGGCTATGGCCGTGAGAACCAGGCTTGGAAGGAGGAAGCAGGAATCTGAAAATGGACTTCTGGATTAGTCCTCTCAGAGACCATCTGCTTGGAGTTTTGGATTCTGAGAAGAGTCGAGAGGTTTCCTCTAGCTACAAGTCCAGGGACTCAGAAACCACTAAAGTAATAGCTTGTCCAAAAACCAGCCAAGCAAGGCTCTAATGGGCAGAAATGGGAAATGGAAGTAAGGATCCCCACTCCCGCTGCTAACCACACGCAGGTCGTGGTTGAGGCCCATTTTCAAATCACCGGAGGCCATTTCCTTTCTTAGCCTGACATTGTTGGTGGAAGAATCAGACAAAGGGCCAAGACCCTATTGACTGTGGGAAAATGACAAATGGCCACCATCCTTGAATAAGAACCTGGACTTCTATCCACCCTGTGGGTTGAACTGCTTGCTTACAAGAAATCTACATCCCACATGGTCTGGGGGGGTAGTCGGGAGTTAAGCAGGAAAGAGATAAAAAAACAAGATGGGAGTGTGGAGAAAAGGAGGGGGTGAGAATAAAGAGATTGCATTGTGCATCGCACAGATACCGTGGCAGGGAGAAGTTTGTCTT
>NW_007726599.1:14485-16414 GCF_000696425.1 Galeopterus variegatus | reverse complement strand
TGAGAATAAAGAGATTGCATTGTGCATCGCACAGATACCGTGGCAGGGAGAAGTTTGTCTTTCCAAAACTCCTAGACTAGACAATCCTTATTTCCAGCTGAATTCTTTTCCCTCTCTCCTGGCTTTTTCTGCCCCCTCTCTTCTATCTGCTTCGGCTTCTGGCTCTTCTCAAAGCTTCCCCAGAAAAACATCAGCCAATTTACTCCCCTTGAACAACTGTCATTTTTGAAAAGCTGCCCAGTCTCTTCGCTGTGATTTTCAAAGAGAGACTCAGGGCTAAGCTTTCTTTCAGTGACAGCAAGTTAAGTAGGAGGAGAGGGGAAGACAGGAGCTTCCGATGGTGGGAAACACACTCACACACGCACACACACACTCTTACACACTTCTGAGAAATGCTGAGTCTGTAATCGCAGGACAATACAACCTTCTTGATATCTGAGAAAGATGTCAAGAAAGGAAAGCAGAGAGTACAGAACCCATATTTGTGTCGTAGCTGCTGGAGTTTCTACACTGCAGAGGCATGACCCTGTTTGACCTTGCCTGTCAAGACCACAGGGTTACAGAGGAACTGACCAAAGATATGTGGGCAAAAGGCCAGACCCAGCTGACCAGTTTTGACATGCTGAAGGACAGATGTTGCTGGCCTGGGCAGCTTGTGGGCCAGGGAAGAAATCTGAAGCTCAGCGTCTGAGAATGCAAGGATAGCAACAACGTAACTGTTACCTGTGCTCCAGGTAAGCTCTTCTTAACATCCTTACTTATTAAAAAAAAAACAAAAACCGAGAGCAGCACAATTCTGGCTTGTTAGTTTCCGGTCTGAAATACTGAAGACTAAATTTCCTTGTTCTCTATGCTCTTTCCTCTTTACTATTCAAGACAGGTACCCCAAACGCCATCATGTCCCATGGAGCCAGCGCTGGATTGCTGGCTGTGATCGGCGACAGACTACCTGACAGAGATGCTTTCTCTGATTGCACTGTTAACCTGGATTGTGCCACTTTAAGTTATATTTTGTGGGGGAACACAGAGGGAGGGAGAGAGAACAGTGGATTCAGGAAGTTTGCGGAGAGCTCGAGGGTCAGATAGCACACAGACAGCCCTCCCTACACGCGACGTGTCTTCCGCGTTTCAACTTAAGTAAATATTGACATCCAATGGGCAGATATTGATTGAGAACCCAAAACATTCAAAACAGTGTACAGGCTCCATCTTCCACCACGTGAAATCGAAAAGGAGCGTGCAAAGAAAAGTCGAGCCACTACGTACCTCCTATTGGTGATGAGCTCCAGTTGTAGAAAGATCCCTTCTGACTTCTCACCATTACTTATTAGGGTGATGGTAAAAATAGTAAAAAAATCACTCACTCAGACTAATGGTGTATTTCGGGCAAGTGGTGAAGAATGCTGATTTGGCTTATTACCTGCCCTTCTCCTGGTGTGTAGGACAGTTTGCTGATACAATTATTTGGTATAGCAGTTAACGTTCGGTAGTTACTAGCATGGTGGCATCCACATACAATAAATCACTAGATTTTAAACACTGGCAGGGTTATGGTTACAAACAAGGAGGGCTTGTCTGTGCAAGAGAAAAACAGTTAGAAAAGTCATTCAGGGCCGGCTCGGTGGTGCACTCGGTAGAGGGTGGCGCTCCCGCCGAGGGTTCGGATCCCATATAGAGACCAGTCTGCTCACTGGTTGAGCTCGGTGCGGGCGCGACACCGAGGGTTGCGATCCTGTTGCCGGTCACGAAAAAAAGACAAAAAAAAAAAGAAAAAAAAAAAAAAAAGAAAAGTCATTCATTGTTTCCTTCTTTGCCGTTCATTCTTGTCTTTCTTTTTTTTTTTTCTTTTTTTTCCGTGTCCGGCAACGGGATCGCAACCCTCAGTGTTACGCCTGCACCTCGCTCAGCCAGTGAGCGGGAACCGGTCTG
>NW_007726599.1:11728-13260 GCF_000696425.1 Galeopterus variegatus | reverse complement strand
TTTTTTTTTTGACACATAACAGTGTAGAAGCTTAGAACTGACTGTACGACAGGTTAGTGAGAAATATTTTTGCTTTTCTGACAAAACATTCCCCTGGACTTTCCTTCAGGACCAAAGTAAGAGAGGGAAGTTTAAGGCCACAGAAGTGTGACTAAATGAGTGCTGGTCTACACTTACAAAAGTGAGTGATTTTGTCCACAGTCCTTTATTTTCAAATCCTCAGTAGACTTGCAGATAATTTTTTAATGGCAAAACTTCCTAGTTCACTGATCCAGACTCCCATGTTATTGATGAAATAAAAGTAATACTGAAAATGACAGTGTCTGAGAGGTAATCAAACTGCCTTTTTATTGCACACAATTAGCAATGGAATTGAGAATCACTTTCCTTCTAATATGAAATCATCAGCCACAGGGTTGCAATTGAAATTCACCACAGTGATTCAGCCGGTATTTTTGTTTTCTGCAGAATTTTTTCCCTCCCCCCCCCCCCCCCCCAGCCTCAGCACTAAGAATAATGAGCAAACACTTAAATTGAGCTAGCTCTGAGTTTCAACAGAGATTTATGGTCTACCCTTTCTCCTGAGGGACTGTAAAGCCACCGATGACATCTCATTTTGAAATCTCTCATATTAAGAAAATAGATGGGTGTGGTGTGAAAGTGAACTCTGGCGGTGAGGGATATTCAGATAAGTTCTGTACTTCAAAACACGTCCTTAACTCACATGAAGGCTTTCTGCCACGAGCTGGGGACCTCAGCAACCACCATCCGCCTTCTCCAACACCCCCTCTCCCCCAACCCTTTTACAAAAACATACTTCTTAATTTTATCCTAAATATGTTTGATATTTTTTCTTCTACATTTTGTTTTGGGTTTTAAAAATTCCCAGGCAGATGTTTATCTCTTCAGCTCCAAGTCAGCCCAAATCACCACGATAATAAAAGATAATTAATCTGCCTGCAAGTTATAACACTCGCCAGCAAGGGACAAGCCACGTTTTAAACACGAACAGTGGGGTGGCTGTGTCACAGAACTGACCGGTTTACTTCCTGCCCCAGCAGACCCCCTACGATGTCTGACACTAGGCTGAGAAAAAAGAAAAGAGAAAAAGCTGGCTTTTCGGGGAGTAGCATGCTTTCTGGAAGGCGCCCAGGTCTGCCCAAAGAGCAGAGGCAAGTGGTGAATTGAACCAGCTCTGGAGTGGCTCTGTTTGCAAACCTCGCTCTGGACAACCGAAGTCCAGCAGCGGCTTTCCACATTGGGACAAATGCAATGGGGGTGGGGACGGACCAGGGGACAGGAGTGGGGCTAAGCAGTGAACCACAGGAGCTCGCGGGGAAGGGCAGAGCGTATGTCTTCGCTGCGCTGCTGCCTAGAAACTTTTTCTGGCACTGAGATCAGACTCCGGGGGTGAACTTTGAGGTCTGCGACAGCTGGTGGGGGCCGGCTGGGGAGCACACTCTAAGCCCAGTGCGGGCTGGGTGACGCCGGGGCCGGCGGGCGCGGGGAGGCGCCCGGGTCTCCGGGGCGGG
>NW_007726599.1:7488-9891 GCF_000696425.1 Galeopterus variegatus | reverse complement strand
CTTTTATTTCCATGTCTATTTTTTAGGAAAAAGACACCACAGCCCCCTAAAAGCTTTTCTCTGGTAAGCTTTGCCAGATGTGCCTGTGTGTAGGTCTCTCTCTCTCTCTCTCTCTCTCAACATCTATATGCCATGTGCCTGCCACACAGTAGGTGCTCAAGAAATACCCACTTGGTGAATGAAAGAGCTTGACTTTTTAAAACAAAAGTTTTGAAATCACCAGTTTTACCTAGAATTTTGGTGATTTCCTGTTTGGATGGAATTCGATTCCAACTTTGCCTGTACTTTCAAAAGAGGAAATGTTTCTTGCACTGGAGGAGGGAGGGGTTCCTGATGACCCTACCCTGAACTTTTGAGTTTAGCTTGGTGTGAAAGTGGTCCACCCAAATGAATCGCTGCGGGACACATTTAGGCTTTCTCCTGATATCCTGTGAGCTAATTTATGCTCCTCCACCCGATTTTCCTTTTGAGGAAGAAGACGGAGCCCTGAACTCCTAGCTCCTCTATTTAATGACCTGGGAGTATAGAAAGTGCAAGACTAACAGGGAGACGGCCTGGCCCTGCTGAATGTTCAGGAAAAGGCGTCGTCCTCCCTGAGTTGCCAGTCGAGGCACAGAGATCCCATGTGTGCAAATCCTACCCTTGAACCACCTCCCTTTCCTTGCTGGAGTCACAAACCCTCAGGTGGACATTGACTTGTGGGTTCAGATCAGAGATCTTTTCCCTGTAGTTCAGGGGAAGGTCTCTTGTGGCCTTCACCATACCCTCATCTGTAAATAAAGGTAATAACGAAACCCACCCTCTCGGGTTATTAGGAGGCTTAAATGAGTTCAAGTATATACATTGCTTAGAACAGCCCCTAGTTCATGATAAATAAGTGCAAAATACTTGTTTGTTATAATTATGATTACTTCTTGGTTCCTGTAGTACCCTAGGTTAGTTTAGAGACTGTTCCTGGGTGGGACAAAAATAGAAAAGTCTGGAAAGGAAGATATCAGAAATGGACCGTCTTCAGAAGCACCACATTGTGACCTGAACGCCCGTTCCAAGTGAAACCCCGAGATGACACTATTCCCAGCTACTTCACTCATCTTGGTAGGCATTTTGAGGGGCTCTGGAAATGTCTCCTTTTTGTCTGGAATTAAAGTTTAACTGGTGTCCAATTTCTGAGAAACCATGCAATTGCTGATGCATCTCATTAGGCATCAAGGCCAGTGGAAGAGGAAGGCAGGCACTGAACAGCGCTGTTGTATTTGCAATAACTATGTGGCAAACGGGTTTGCATTTTTCTGAACCGGCAGAGGATGTGGACACGAAGACGTCACAGGTCTTATGACTTCAATTCTCCCAACTTTCGCAGTCATGCTCCCTTAGTAGACTAGACTCTTTTGTTTGGCCCCAATTTAGTGAACAGTATTTCTAACTTGCTCGGAGATTATCTAAGTATATTTTCCCTGCTCTATAAAGGTCAATGGAAAACTGCATGTGGAAGTCAGACATGAAGTGTGAGTGGGCTGGGGTAGGAGAATGGAAGTCCTACCGGTGGAACTGGCCAGTCCAATGCTGCTGTCATGCAAGATTTGCTTCGAATCTCTTTTTCCCTCTGGCAGAAATGAGCCTTCCCCTTCCGCTTCTAATCTGATCCTCCATGTCTTGGCCCCTGGCTTTGTCACCAGGCTCCCCTACATCCCCTTAATTCACACTGAAGTTATCTAAACTGCTCTTTGCTGGGACCCAGCATTCTGTTTCAAGCCTTCCTGTTGGAAATCTATTCCCCCCTTTCCTTTTCTACTGCACTTGAATGTGTCCAGAGCCTCATAAGTTCTTGATTAGACTTGCAGATAGGCTCCGCCCCGATTTCTCTGCTGCCAGTATTATTGTCCCATTTCAGTGCCCATCCATACTCTTGCTAGAGGGAACAATCTAGCATGCAGGTACAACCAGGATATTCCCCTCCTGAAAAACCCCCAGTTTCTCAGTGTGTCCGGGTTAGGTCACTCATTGTGACATGGCTCTTCATGGTCTGGCTTCTCCCTTCCTTTCCAGCCTCATCTCCCCTCTCTTTTACATGACTCCCTCCCAGTCCTTACCCCATATACTTTCTGCAGTTCCCCCAGTGTTTCATGCTCTGAGTCGTGGCTTTAATCAAAAGCTCTTTCCACCTTCCCTACCTGGAGAACATCCATCATCTACCCGAGCTTTGGCCACTTGTCCCATTTTCTCTGCAGCTTGTCCTCATGCTCATTAAACTCTGCCCTGTGCTCTCGTGTGCCCCCATACCCCCTCCTTACAGCACTGGCCATGTTGTGTTTAGCTGTTTGTATGCGTTAAGGGTTGAATTATGGCCCGCCCTCCCCCCTCCAAATTCAAATGTTGAAATCCTAACCTCCAGGACCTTTGAGC
>NW_007726599.1:0-7249 GCF_000696425.1 Galeopterus variegatus | reverse complement strand
CCCAGTGTTTCATGCTCTGAGTCGTGGCTTTAATCAAAAGCTCTTTCCACCTTCCCTACCTGGAGAACATCCATCATCTACCCGAGCTTTGGCCACTTGTCCCATTTTCTCTGCAGCTTGTCCTCATGCTCATTAAACTCTGCCCTGTGCTCTCGTGTGCCCCCATACCCCCTCCTTACAGCACTGGCCATGTTGTGTCTAGCTGTTTGTATGCGTTAAGGGTTGAATTATGGCCCGCTCTCCCCCCTCCAAATTCAAATGTTGAAATCCTAACCTCCAGGACCTTTGAGCTTAACCTTACTTGGAAATAGAGTTATTGTTGATGTAATTAGTTAAGATGAGGTTATATTGGAGTATAGTGGGCCCTTAATCCAATGCAACTGTTGTCCTTATTAAAAGGAGAAATTTGGACACAGAGTCATGAACACAGGGAGAATGCCATGTGAAGACAAAAACAGAGATTGGGGTGATGCTTCTACAAGCCAAGGAATGCCAAAGGTTGCCAGTAAACCACCAGAACCTAGGTAAGAGGCATGGAACATATTTCTCCCTCTCAGCCCTCAAAAGAGACCAACTCTGTCGACACCTCGATCTTGGACTTATAACCTCTAGAACTGTGAGACAGTATTTCTGCTGTTCAAGCCATCCTGTATGTGGTACTTTTTTTACAGCAGCCCTTGCAAGCAAATACAGTACACGTCTGTCTTCCTCACTGGGGCACCACCGCTTGAGTGTAGAGGGAGAGTGTTACTTATCTGTGCATGCAGAGCACTCTAAGATCAGGGCCATCATTTGGAAAATGCTCAAGAAATGTTTGCTGAATAAGGCCATCTCTGCAATTGTAGAATCTCACACAGGGCCTGGTACACAGTAAGGGCTTTACTCTTGGTCGCAATAAAAATGACATAGTTTTGGACCTTATTGGAGATACAGAAGAAATATATGACACAGTTTCTTCCTGCCTTTAAGCATATTTTAGGATCATTAAAGAGACAAGATCTGTCTGTACTTACAAATCAATTAAGAAAGAGTACAAGGCAGTCCACCGAGCAGATTAGGAATCTGTGCCACTGCATGCATCAAAAGCAGCAAACGCAAAGGGCACGTGTGTTTCCTTTCAGTCTAGCTAAATATCAAGCTCTCTACTTTCTGGAATTAAATCATGAAAACAACAGAGTCAACATTTAAACACAAGTGTTTCTCAATCTGTGAAGGTTATACTTTATTTTTATCTTGCACATGTTTACGTGTTGCTTAAAACATGCATAGTTGTTTCTTGTTTGTGTGGGTGGTTTTCTATACTAGACTGAAACTCCATGAATACAAGGTTAACATGCTTTCTTTCCCTTTCCTGCCTTCACAGGATCTCCTACACAGCAAGGCATGCAGATGAGAATTAGCAAATTCCTGTAAAATAAATGGTGTTTATGTGTTTGCAGGTTTATGTGTACTCATGTATGGGGGTGGGGCAGTGGTTTCGAAGAGAGTATTTAGAATAAGAATGTGGATTTACAAAATCTAGCCCCAGATAAGTGCTAACTACTATATTTAATTAGAACAGCTAATGGAATCTAAATGAACCGATTGAATGAGAAATAGGTAAGAGACATAAGGAAATAACTATGCTAAATGTAGATAGCTCTGTCCCTCAGAGTTTTTATGACAGTATAGATGTGTGTGAGGGCATCTCACACCCTTACCTGCTAGCTGTCTCAGCAATCAGTGAGAGAGGAGAGAGGCTGCTAAAGTTACTATGAATGACAGATCCAGAATGGAGTGAGCTTAAGAAAACTGATACTGATTTGGTGTTTATCCAATGCCTTATTCTGAGTTAGAAAGTCTAGAATTTTCTACTTAGGAACAAAACATAATGCTTCAACATGGGCCAGAGATTTCTCAAGATGCAGCTGTAGATTAGAATTACCTGGTGTATTTATAAAAATGCAAGTCCTAAGAACACATCCTAGACCTAGTGAATCAGAATTTTTGATGCAAAGCTAGGAATGTGCATTTTCAGTAGCTGATTCTTATCAGCTTATAGTATTCTGACACACACTAAAGTTTGGGAGTCACTGGTTGAGAGAGTCATAGATTTGATTCCAAATGATCCAGCTAGGATTCATTGTCTAGTATAGCACTGGCCATCCAACTGGTGTCATAGGTCATAAGGGGACTTAGAGAGATCGTGTGTGTTTGGCTAAACATATACTGGTTGAGAGAGTCATAGATTTGATTCCAAATGATCCAGCTAGGATTCATTGTCTAGTATAGCACTGGCCGTCCAACTGGTGTCATAGGTCATAAGGGGACTTAGAGAGATCGTGTGTGTTTGGCTAAACATAATCCATCACTGCTACCATGGAGCACAAACACACAGCTCCAGTGCCCATTCTTTACAAAAGGTGGGTATGTAGTGTGATCTTGCTATAAAAAGTATGGTTCTACTTATTAATAAATTTCCCTTGGGAAACTGAATTACCTTCTCTGGGCCTCAGTTTCCTCATCTGAAATATGAAACACTGAAGTAAATGATCTCCAAAGTCCCTTCCAGATCTAAAAAATGATAATTTTACATTCTTTTCTACTAAGTATATACTAACCAAGCTCTTTTTGCACAACTTTATTCCCGGTATAAACCAAATAATTGAGATAGCAAACCAGGGCATTGTGTAGGAAGAGTAAGAGCACTGTACGGGGAGCTTAGATTTGGTCCTAACTCAGTCATTAATTAGCTTGGTGACATGGGACAAATTATTTAATGAGTCTGGGCTTCATTTTTGTCACTTGTGAGTCGTTTGAGTTAGACAATTTCAAAGTTCTGTTTCAGCATTAATTCCCTTCAGGAATGAAGATGAATTAAAGACATTCTTAGATGAAAGAAAACTGGAGGAATTTATCACCAGCAGACCTGCTCTAACAGAAATGCTAAAGGAAGTTTTTCAGATGGAAGGTAAATGCTACCAGAGGGAAACCTGGACCATCAGGAATGAAGGAAGAACCACAGAAATGATAAATATCTGGGTAAACAAAACAGATTATTTTCCTCCTCTTAAGTTCTTTACAAATATGTATGATCATTAGAAGCAAAAATTATAACATTGTCTGATGGAGTTTCAATATATATATATATATAGACATAATACATATGACCACTACAGCATAAAGGGAGGCAGGTAAAGGGACCTATATGTTGGTAAGAGTTCTGCATTCTACTTGAAGTGGTAAAATATTAATTCCAAATAAACTGAGAAACATTAAGTTTGTATATTGTAATCCTTAGAGCAACCAGTAAAAAAAACACTAAGAGATATAATAAAAACTTAAAAAATATATTAAAATGGGACACTGAAAATATTTAAATCATGCAAAAGAAGACAGAAAAGGGGAAAGAGGAATGAAAAATATAGGGAACAAACAGAAAACTAATTATAAAATGGTAGACCTAAATGCAAGCATACTAATAATCATATTAAATGTAAATGGTCAAAATACATCATTTAAAAGACAAAGACGGTTAGAATGGGTTAAATAAAAACCAAAACCAAACAAAATAAAAAANAAAAAACAAGACCCAGTGTTATACTGTCTGCAAGAAACTTGATAGGTATATCACCACAGGTAGGTTAAAGGTAAAACAATAGAAAATGAGATACCAAGCAAACACTAATCAAAAGAAATTTGGGATGATTATATTAATATCAGAAAAAGTAGAGTTTAGAGCAAGGAAAATACAAAGGATAAAAAGGGACATTACATAATAATAAAAGGGACAATTTACCCAGAAGACATAATAATCCTAAATGTGTATGTCTCTAACAACAGAGTCTCAAAGTATATGAAGTGAAACTAATAGAACTGAAAGGATAAATGGACAAATCCAACAATTATAGCTGGAGACTTCAATGTGTCTTTCTCTGCAATTAATAGAACAAATGGAAAACCAACAATGATATAGAAGACCTGAGCAACCCTATCAGCCAACTAGATCTAATTAACACTAATAGGACATTTCACACAACAGTAGCATAACACACATTATTTTCTAGTGTACATGACATTTACCAAAACAGACTATTTCCTGGGTTATAAGACAAGCATTTAAAATTTTAAAATACCAAAATAATACAAATTATGCTCTCTTCCCATAATAGCATTTGGAATGATAAACATATACATACCATATGACCCAGCAATTCACTCTACGTATTTACCAAAATGAATTGAAAACTTGTGCATACTAAACCTGTCTATAAAGGTTTTGTAGAAGCTTATTAATAATTGCCCCAAATTAGAAATAATGCAAATGTCTTTCAATGGACAGATAGATAAGCTGTTGTACATCATATAGTGGAATACTATTCAGCAATAAAAAGGATCAAGATATTGATATACACAATAGCATGGATGCATCTCAAGGCATTTTGCCAATGATAGAATCCAGTCACAGAAGTTTACATATTGTATGACTACATTTATATGATATTCTAGAAATGGGGGTTGTGACAAAGGTATAACTACCAAGGAGCAGTAGCAAGAAGCTGTTTTGGGTGATGGGACTGTTCTGTATTGTTGTTGTGATGATGGTCTTATGAATCTATACATATGTTAAAACTGACAGAACTGTACATTAAAAAAAGGTAAACTTTATTGATTATGTTATTCACTTAACTGTACATTAAAAAAAAAAGTAAAGAATGCATACTTCCATCCAAAATAATTTTTCCTATAGTCTGGCTTTAATAGCAAAGGATTGTTATAAAGAAGTAAATGCCCATCCACAGGAGAATAAATAAATAAATTACATAGTGGTCATGTAATGAGAAACAGCAATTAAAATGAAGGAAGAACAACTGTATTTTGTCAATATGGATACATCTTCAAGTTGCAAAGGATATGAATATTTATATATACTGCATGTGTGTGTAGCATATGACACTATTTAGATAAGCTTCAAAACTGGCAAAATTGATGTTATTTATAGATAAATATATACCTAGTAAAACTGAAAATATGCACGAAAATGATGTACACTGTTTTAGTTCGGGCTGCTTTAATGAATATACCACAGACAGGTGGTTTAAACAATGGAAATTTATTTCTCTCAGTTCGGGAGGCTGAGAAGTCTGAGGTCAAGCTGCCAGCAGATCCAGTGTCTGGTGAGGACACCCTTCCTGGTTTGTACACGGTCATCATCTTGTATCCACACATGGTAGACAGAGAGCTTGGGTCTTGTCATCCCCTCATAAGGGCACTAATCCTATTCATAAGGGCTCCACCCTCACACCCTAACTACTTCCCAAAAGCCCTACCTCCAAATACCATCACATTGGGTCAATATAGATACATCTTCAAGTTGCAAAGGATATGAATATTTATATATATTGCATGTGTGTGTAGCATATGACACTATTTAGATAAGCTTCAAAACTGGCAAAATTGATGTTATTTATAGATAAATATATACCTAGTAAAACTGAAAATATGCACGAAAATGATGTACACTGTTTTAGTTCGGGCTGCTTTAATGAATATACCACAGACAGGTGGTTTAAACAATGGAAATTTATTTCTCTCAGTTCGGGAGGCTGAGAAGTCTGAGGTCAAGCTGCCAGCAGATCCAGTGTCTGGTGAGGACACCCTTCCTGGTTTGTACACGGTCATCATCTTGTATCCACACATGGTAGACAGAGAGCTTGGGTCTTGTCATCCCCTCATAAGGGCACTAATCCTATTCATAAGGGCTCCACCCTCACACCCTAACTACTTCCCAAAAGCCCTACCTCCAAATACCATCACTTTGGGGATTTAGGCTTCAACATATGAATTGGGGAGGGGGAAAAACACAGAAACATTCAGTCCATAGCATACATCAAATTCAGATCTGAAGAATATATTACAAAATGCTAAAACTTGACAAAGTTCGGTGGTAATATATGGATGCTGGTCATGTTATTCTGTATACTTTTCTGTATACTTACAACATTTCATTAACAACTTGACTTGATTTCCCTTGTGGCCTCATACCCTGGGCTCTTCTAGTTTCTTAAAGAGATAGTTGAGATAAATAAAGTGTTGGGCTTTGAGTTAACGTGAGGGAGATTAACAGAGGTCAGCAGTCAAGAAATTTGCCCTATTTCTTTTCAAAGGCATGATAGAGGGCAAAGAATATACATAAGAACAATTTTGACTTAAATTAACTATATTTATATTTTAGAATGGCAAGAAATTCACAAACTGTGTGTGTAGCTGCTTTCAGACCATGTAATCCTTGTAAGCAGCACCCTTGCACAGATTATGTGAGCTTGAGACGCCAGACTGAAAAACAACAGATGTGTTTTCCTTGTTTCAGTTTTTACTACCTTGACAGCACAGCTGTTATCAAAAGGTGGGAAGTTAGGACTTTTTGAGTCTTTGGAAAGTCATATCTTAAGTATTTTAACTGCTGTCTAGCAACTCCTAATCCATGATACAAATTCACAGCCAGTGGGCGAGACAAACATTAAACAAATGTAACACAAATAAATATCTTGTTCTGGCTCAAAGTTCAGTCTCAGAACATCAATATAGCTAAAATAAATAAAAATGACTCCAAAAACCTTTGCAAATGAACATAGGTCTTCACTCAATTGCTTTTGAGGGGGCGGAGAAGTAAGAATTACATTACTGAGGTACACAACGATTGTATTCCTTCCTGAACATCCTTAACACATGCCTCTCTCTTCATAAAGTCCTTGCTTTATGGTCTTTTCTTCCTTTCACCCTTCCACCTCCACTCCCACAAACTGCACCCCACCACGCTTTTCCTCCTGTCTATTTCATGCACCCCAACCCTTCCATATGTAAGCAATCTGTTCTGCTCCCCCTGCTTGCCATTTCCCCTCAATGACCAAATGGTTCAGCCCCACAGAGGTCTGCAAGCAAGTGGGATCATGAAAGGACCCTTCCTTCCTGGAAAGAGAATTTCAGATATTTATAATATAATATTGCAATACGTTAGCTCTGTCCAATTAAAAATCATAAAGTTAACAATTATAGTTGGAGCAAATACAATGACCTCATTTGCATTCTCTTCATGTTGTTTTTATTCTTTTAATTTGGAAGCAAGGATGAAAGGTGTAAAAGACGATTAGTCATTTTAGAAACAGACGACTGTAGCCCAAGCCTGCGTTGAACTAGTCACGCCCTCTTTCTTTCTCTGGGTTAGAATAAGTTCCACGTTTCACAAGCTTCATCTGGTAGCTAGGAAAAT
>NW_007726598.1:602495-645336 GCF_000696425.1 Galeopterus variegatus | reverse complement strand
AAAAGTTTTCAATTAGCAATAATCGCGCCTCGGATAAACCTCATTGGCTACGATACTGCCACTGCGCAAAGCTGAAGAGTACCGCCCCCTGCTCATCATCCCCAGTAAATCTGCTTCCTTTTACAGACAGGCGAGTTTGAGACTCACGTAAAAACCTTCAATTATTGTTTGTTTGAAAATTATACAACCATATGAAGATCTCTTGGAAATACTTAGCGATTTCTGGATATTCGCTTGTGATTTCACTTAACTAGGTTTTTGTAGACAATGAAGCAAAGCATGATGGGAGGAAACATGCTAATAGACTTAATTCAGTGACAGCAAGGGGCAGCTAAGATAATAGGCTGTCTGGGTGCCGTTGTTCACTTGGCTCCCGGTTCGCGATATAACTACTTTCTCCGAAGAAGTTTTTTTTTTTTTTTCTTTTTAATGTTTTTTTATTGTAATAAAGTATAAATAAGATAATTTACCATTTTAACCATGTTTAAGTGTAAGTTCAGTGGTATTGAATGCATTCAACCTAGTTGTGCAACTATCACCTCCATTCATCTCCAGAACTTGTTTATCTTCCATTCTGAAACTTTTTAATGTTTTTTTATTGTAATAAAGTATAAATAAGATAATTTACCATTTTAACCATGTTAAAGTGTAAGTTCAGTGGTATTGAATGCATTCACCTAGTTGTGCAACTATCACCTCCATTCATCTCCAGAACTTGTTTATCTTCCATTCTGAAACTCTGTACCCGTTAAACTCCAGCTCCCCAGTCCTGTCTCCCTCCAGCCCCTGGCAACCTCCATTCTACTTTATCTCTATGAATTTGACCACTCTCTAGGTACCTTACACATAATGGAATCATGTAATATTTGTCCTTTCGCGTCTGGCTTCTGTAACTTAGCATAATGTTTTTAAGGTTCATCCATGTTGTAGGGTGTATCAGGATTTCATTTCTTTTTATGGCTGAATAATATTCCACTGTATGGAATTTTGTTTATCCATTCATTCTTAGATGGATGGTTTCTATATTTAATCCAAAAGGGCTTTCTTGGCTGGCCAGTTAGCTCACTCGGTTAGAGCCTGATGCTGATAATACCAAGGTCTAAGGGTTCAGATCCACTTACCGGCCAGCAACCAAAGTGGAAAAAAAGAAAAAAATACAGTTATCTGTGGACATACTAATTCAGAGGAGAGAGGCTAAAAGAGGCTTAATACCCACAGTATATGAAATTTGAAGTAATGTTCACCCTCACTGCCTATTTTCCTTTGGCAAATGGCAAACTGTTTAGAAACCTATATCTGGACTGATTTCTCCTCAGAACTATATTCTCCAAAATACTTTTATTTTGGTTTTTACTATTCATTAAGATGCAAATACTGTAGAAGTTTCTGAGAAAGTAACATTTTCCCCAAAATTTTATTATAAAAAGTTTCAAACACAAAAAGTTCAAACAATTGTTCAGTGAACATTCATGTACTCATCATCTAGATATAAAAATGACATTTTGGGGCTGGCCACTTAGCTCATTTGGTTAGAGCATGGCGATGATAACACCAAGGTCTAGGGTTTGGATCCCCATACTGGGCAGCCGCCAAAAAATAATAATAAAATAACAAAAATGACTTTTTTTTTTTAAAGATGACTGGTAAGGGATCTTAACCCTTGACTTGGTGATGTCAGCATCACGCTCTTCAAAGTGAGCTAACCAGCCATCCCTACATAGGGATCCGAACCTGTGGCCTTGGTATTATCAGCACTGCACTCTCCCAAGTGGGCCATGGGCCGGCCCTAAAAATGACCTTTTTCAAGGCCTGTTTGGTGATGATGTGTAGTTATGTATTCACTTGTTTTCGTCATAGCCGTAACTGCTGGGATAGGGGGAAAAAACCCAGAAGAACAAAAAAAGAAAAGACTAACAATCTGGTTAATTTAGATTATTTTACTTTGATCCAATCAAGGACTTAGTCATTAATTCTGGGTGGGGTAGAGTTGTGAGAAATAAAAAGACTAAAGCCCTAATCTCACAAGGGTATCAGCCCTTGAGAATGTCTTGGTTGGGTGGCTCATTACACTCTGTCAGTAGCTATTAAGGGAAATTGTGTGCTTCACCAGCTGTCTTGGATGACTTCACACTCCACACATGACTTTCCCAGCACTAAGAGAAAACTGGGGGAGGGAGGGGGAAAAAAAGAAAAATTGAAAGCTCAGCTAACTACTCCTCAGAACAAGAGATTCTTTGGAGCCGAAAAGCACAATGGCTCTGTATTTCCAACCAATCTCTATTAATGATACTCCTTCCACCTGGAGAACTGAAAAGATAACATGGGCTTGAAACTTTTCATAATAAAGGTGGGGGCAGTGGAGAATACTACTGTTTTGACATTTTCATAGGTTTTTATCAAATACCCATGTGTGCATAAAACATGCTGGATTATAATTTTTTGACAAAATTTCCAGTCTGCATTTTGGTCCTTTCTTTCAGCAGATAGTCAGGTTAGCTAAGGCACAAATGGCTGTCAGGTGATTCTCCCAGTCTAGTAGATCCTACAGCTAGTGACTTACCTGAGCTGTCGCTGGAGATACTGCTCCCAAACTATTAAACTGACTCACTTTACCAACATTTACCTCCAAACATACAATGATAGAACCAGAAATTGAACTCTGCCTCCAGCTTCTATATTACTACTCCAGGCCTCGGTTCATCTTAAAATGGGGGAAGGGAGTCCTTAGGTGGTTTTTAAGGTCCTAGTCCCTTGATAATGTTCTAAGTCATTTATAAATTGATTAATGTCTTATTTAATCATGCTATTGTGCAGCAGTTCTCATTGACTACACATTAGGAACAACTAATTTCAGTTTGAAACTAGATTCAATTCAGTTTGAATTGATGGCCAAGCCTCTCTCCAGACCAAAATTAAATCAGAATCTGTGGGAGTGAGACGTAGGCATTGTGTTGATTGATTTAATAAAACATAAGATGAGAAATAAAATTGGAGAAGCCAAGTGGATAAGCACATTAGTCCATGTATATTATATTTGGCTTTAATTGTTCATATTAACTTTTAAAACATCGACTTTTTAGATGTTTGTGAACCTATTTTTTTTTCTGTTTTTCCTGTTTTCTTTTTTTGTCTTTGTGTGTGTGTGTGTGAACGTATTTCTTCATAACCCACTACACTATACCGATAGTAGGGAATTTGATTCCATAGCGATGAATGGAAAGGATCAAAAACACTGAAGTTGAGGACGAGTCAAATCCATTATTAAAAGTTTCTATTTGGTGTTATAAGGCTGCGTTCTAACCAACCGAGCTAACCAGCCCCGAAAGCTTCTAACAGAGGATGAATTCCTAAGTTAGCGCCGTTTGGATGTGCTATTTCGCACTCAAGACATTGGTACGAAGTTCTAACCACTTTTCTCTCAAATACGTATCATTGTCTCGGGTGAGAGAGGCACATCACGAACCAAGGTTCAAAACCTCTGCCGGGAAAGGCAGACAGGGGGCGCTCCTGGACGACCCAGAGGATTGTGGGACTTGTAGTTTTTCTCGCATCATGTCGGCTTCATGAACTACACTTCCCAAAATGCAAATGTAACCAGACAGTCTCACTATCGGGTGTGAAGTGTCCCTTAATCTGTGAAAGGTGAGTGTGTTCTGTGCGCGCTGCAGGTTTCTAGAAGTTGTGGATTTCTTGTAAGGGACTCCATCTCTTTGCCCTTGGTGGGGCCTGGAAGAGAGCATCTTTTACCACAGAGCACATTTTCAACGGGGTTTCCCTGGCCCTTTGGTCTCAGGAAACCGGACTATGTATTTGTTTAGCTGTTCACGTTTTGCCGTGGAATGTCAAGGAGAAAACAGGATCCTGAACTCAGGTCTGGAAAGCCAAGCATAAAATAATGTTTACATTCGGGGTACGTATCGCTAGAGAATTTCTGCATTATATCAAATAATAAGTCAAAGCCTTGTTTTTACAGCTAGAAAAGCTGACACGCAGGGGTTTTGTCTCTTTGCTGTGTCCAAGTTGCAGAGTTTGCAAGGGAGGGTAAACTAAAATAATATAGGAAAAATGAAAGAATAAAAAGTGTGTGTGTGTGCTTAATTACATGGATAAAATTAAGAGCCTGAAAGGTCTGAGCAACAGCTTCTTCGTCAAAACCTTGGCATGCTAAAAAACAAAAAACCCCGCAAAAAATTAAAAACTAAAAAACAAGTTAAAAAAAATTCTTGGCATGCTAGAACTCAAATGTGCTTCTCTTAATTTATAGAGAAATAAGATAATTCTATAAACAAAATTCTATAAACAAAGTAAGAAGTAGGTTTATGGAACACACCCCAAGGAATGGTATTAATTTAAAATATAGATAAATTTATTCCTCTTATAGAGACATCTTTAGATGCAGATATACATTAAATATTAAATAATAATAATTAACTATTAAGGGATTTTTAAAATATTGGGTTAAGCCATTAAGCTTTTGAAATTTATAAGGATATAAGGTTTGTTGGCTCTCACTACCCTCATTATAATATTTCAGTGTCCAAGTTTGCTGATTATTAGATACTTTTCAGGTTGGCAGCTTTCAGATATAAATTGGAGAGGTCTTGAAATCTCATCAGTAACCTGCTCCCAAATGCAACTTAGGGGGGACTATTTGGGGGTAATAAGATGCTACCCAAGCTTTTAGTTGTGGATTCTTGCTAGAGACACTTTCTAATTTGGGTACTCTCTCTCTCTTCCTTCTTTTCTTTGCTTCAATTATCTCTGGCCTATGGTTTGGGGGTTGTCTATATTTTTTGAGGCCTTAGCCCTTATTTATCACTGTACAGTTGATAATCATGTGCCCTTGCTTTCATTTTTGCTTAGACCCAGGTCTACATGAGGGAGCTACACTTTTAAGTTACCTGCCCCAGTTCTCTTTGTACATTATTTTTTTCCCCTTTTTTTGTCTTTTTTCGTGTCCGGCAACGGATCGCAACCCTCAGTGTCGCGCCCATACCGGACCAGGATCGCAACCCTTGGTGTTGCGCCCGCACCTCGCTCAGCCAGTGAGCGGGAACCGGTCTGTATGTGGGATCCGAACCCTCAGCGGGAGCGCCACCGCACTCCCAAGCGGCGCACTGTAGCAGTGTGCTACCGGGCCGGCCCTCTCTTTGTACATTTAACTTCAAATACATTTCTCCAAATACTATATGACTGCTAATATGGTTCAGATACTGTTTTGTCTGCCTTTAAGAAAGAACCAGGGCCAGCCCGTGGCTCACTCGGGAGAGTGTGGTGCTGATAACACCAAGGCCACGGGTTTGGATCCCTATTATAGGGATAGCCAGTTAGCTCACTTGGGAGAGCGTGGTGCTGACAACACCAAGTGAAGGGTTAAGATCCCTTTACCAGTCATCTTTTAAAAGAGAAAAGAAAGAAAGAAAAGAAAAAACATTCCACATTTTAGCTCCTCTTCAAATTCTCTTCTCCGTTCTCTTTTTCTCTTCTCATTTGATCTCTGATCATATCTGTTAAACTGTTAAAATTCAAACAATATTAGCATTTTCCTTCATCTCATTTATGCATTCCCACTGTCCTGGTTTCGTTTGGCATTTATGTACTCCCTCTGTTTTGGGTACACCACGTATTCCCCTAAGGAATTTTTTTTTTTTTTAATTTTATTTTGTCGATATACACTGAGGTTGATTATTGTGGCCCATTACCGAAACACCCCTCCCAGGAATTACTTTTTAAAAAATTTTTTTTATTGTGGAGATAGAATAATATAATGAACCATCACCCAGCTTCAACAGTTAACAATTCTTGGCTAATCTTGTTTTGTTTGTATATTCCTATCTACTCCACACCCCTCCCAATATTATTTTGAAGGAAATCCTTTTGGACGTATCATTTCATCCCAAATTTTATCATGGGGGGCTGGCCGATTAGCTCAGTTGGTTAGAACACATTGTTAAAATGCTAAAGTCAAGGGTTCAAATCCCTGTATTGGCCAGCCTCCAAGACAAAAAACAAAAAAGTTTTTGGCACGTAATGCTACAGGATGAGGACTTTTTAAAAAAATCACAATACTCTTTGTCATACATAAAAACAAATTAACAGTAATTCCTTAATATTATCAATATCTGCTTAATGTCCAATTTTCTAATTTTTCTAAGTTTGTTTGAATCAGGATCCAAATAAGTCCCCCATATTGCAATTGGTTGGTATGTCTTTTTTTTTTTTTAAAGATGACCGGTAAGGGGATCTTAACCCTTGACTTGGTATTGTCAGCACCACGCTCAGCCAGTGAGCGAACCGGCCATCCCTATATGGGATCCGAACCCGTGGCCTTGGTGTTATCAGCACCGCTTTATTCATGTTGTAGCATGTGTCAGAATTTCATTGATTTTTATAGCCAAATAATATTTCATTCTACGGATGGACCATATTTTGCTTATCCATCATCAGTTAGTGGTTACCATTGTTTTTAAAACCCAGTTTCTCACAAGAGGTTTCTTTTTCTCTAGAATGAGGATGAGCTTTGGGTTGACTTTCAGGTCAGCAAAAGACCATTGGACCACGAACCTCGGCCGGCAGTGCTCACATGGATCCATTGGGTTATTTGTGCCACGCAGTCCTCCTTTGGACCCTGAGAATGTCAGAGAATTACAGCGCTTTGTCACCCTTTCCAAGAGACTCCTAGTGATGACTGGGGCAGGAATCTCCACTGAGTCGGGGATCCCAGACTATAGGTCAGAAAAGGTGGGACTTTATGCCCGCACTGACCGGAGGCCCATCCAGCATGTTGATTTTGTACGGAGTGCTCCAATCCGCCAGCGGTACTGGGCGAGGAACTTCGTGGGCTGGCCTCAGTTCTCTTCCCACCAGCCTAACCCTGCACACTGGGCTTTGAGCAACTGGGAGAAACTCGGAAAGCTGTACTGGTTGGTGACCCAAAACGTGGATGCCCTGCACACCAAGGCAGGGAGTCAGCGCCTGACAGAACTCCATGGATGCATGCACAGGTGCAGTAAGGTCTAAATGCTTTGGAAGCAAAAATGTGTGCTGTTTCCTGAGAGCAGGGACTTTGGCCGCCGTCTTGATCACTGTTGTCTTAGACCTTGAGGAAAGATTTAGGAGCAAGTTGTTTAGTGTGGAGTTGATCTCAGTAAATTCAGTTGAGAGCAGGGACTTTGGCCGCCGTCTTGATCACTGTTGTCTTAGTCAGACCTTGAGGAAAGATTTAGGAGCAAGTTGTTTAGTGTGGAGTTGATCTCAGTAAATTCAGTGAGGGAGTAGAGAATTAAAACAGGTTGGAGAGGAAAGCTGAGAAAGGGTCACTGGTTTGGGCAGCTAAGACTCAATCCTGTGAAGGACCCTTGACTATCTAGCACATGCTTCAGAATTGTTTCCCTGAAAGTTGACGAAGCTGGCATATTTATCCACCATCCCTACTTCATCCAGGTTCAGTCTTGGGGAATTAATTCAACAATTTGACACTGTTCCTTCTGAGAAGTCTCCCATGGCTAGAGAACACCTTAATTAAGCAAGAGAAAGGCAGGAAGCTGCTTATAAGAAAACTGTGTGCAAGTGGCTTTCAGGGTCTACTCCAGGGGATGTGAGCATAATGCCAATGGCATATACTGGGTCTCCAGTGCCAAGACACATAGAACGCAATATAGCCTGGCATATAGTCAGAACTCAGTAAACATAAATGGAACAAATACATGGGCAGGGTATCATGCCTGTAGCCTTGGCAATAACTTGTAGCTAATTGGAGATCTTTGTGTTATCTTTAAACCCCAGAGATCCTCCTCTGAGGGCTGAAATCAATCTGCCCACGTAAAATATTTACTGGGTATCTGTAATATGTGGTGTGTATTGGCATGCTACTTGGTGGTGTGGAGGGGTCAAAACCAAAATATACAATATGGTCTGCTTTATACGTGGGAACTTTGTAATGATTGAGAGGACACAAAAATAACATGTTTAATGACAACAACTCAACAGGTGATTGTTAAATTGTGTGATTCCTGATGTGTATGCTGTACACATTTAAAGAAACAGATTAACTAAAGATTGGAGTAATCGAGAAGGATTTTATGGGAAAAGTGGGGCTTGAGACTGGCTCAAGTTTGATTCGGCAAAGGGGAAAAAGAAGGCTTTCTAAATGAGGGGAATTTGTAGAGCCCAGAGGAGTCTGGCCTGGCCTCTGTGGAGGGTATGGGCTGGGAACTAGTATGAGTCAGTGGGAAGGCTAGACCTAAATCATGGTTGTATTTGAAAATCAGACAGGGCAGTTTGGGTCTGTTGTGAAACCCCAGAGGGGACTATTAGTGTTTTCAGAGCAAGAAAGCAACATGATAAAAATAGCACTTGAAGAAGGCTGAACAGGATTAGAAAAAATGGGTCAGGGAGGTCAGCCTGAAGGACCCAGATTAAGGTGGTCATGGGGGAACTAGAGAGTTAATGATGCCTATCACATTTTTTTCATGATGAACTTCTTTTTTTGGTGGCTGGCTAGTACGGGGATCTAAAACCTTGACCTTGGTGTTATAATACCACAACTGAACTAACCAGCCAGCCCTCATGATGAAAATTTCAAACATTCACAAAAGTAAAGAGAATAGTATAATGAATTACCATATACCATCACCCAGATTCTAAGATTTTATCAAGTTTATTCTCCCTGTCTTTTCTTATACATTTAAAACCAAATCCAAGACTTTTTGTCATTTCATAGGAGGCCTTTAAAAAAATCAACATAATCTGATGGCTGACTAGATTAAAAGGAGAAAAATGAGGAACAAGTTTTTTCCAAGGTCGGAGTTACTGGGGGAATGATGGTGATGGAGAAGCTGGGGAGGGGTGGTTGAAGATAGAGGTTAAGCTTGACGGGACAGACAAGAAAACTTGGAAGGGGCTGGCCAGTTAGCTCAGTTGGTTAGAGTTGGTGTTATAACAACAAGGTCAAGGGTTTGGATCCCTGTACTGGCCCCCGCCCCCACAAAAAGACTTGGGAGATTGGACTAGGGCTTGGGAGAGAGAGCAGGAGTAGTGTTATAGAGAAGGAAACCATTATACAGAGGCAACTGAGGCAATGAAAACGAGAGCTCCCGAGGTGGGGAACATAGAAAGAAAACAGGATGGAGGACTTCAGTAAGAGCCTTCAGAGGAGGAACCAGCTAAACAACCTTTTATTTTTCTTTCAACAATTATTTAGTGAGTGCCTACTATGTGCAGGCACTGTTCTAGGTGGTAGGCGGAAGCACAGTGGTCAAAAGACACAAAGTGCTCGCCCTCACGGAGGTCATGTTCTGGTGATTAGACAGATGAGAAGAGAACCAGAAGACAGTGTGTCAAGGAAACCCAGGGGGAGAAGTATTTTATAGAGAGGATGGTGATAGACAACAACAATCACAGCAGATAGAAAGAGCAAGAGACAGGGGGAAAAAAACACTGATTTTGGCACTAAGGAAGTCATTTGGTAGAGCATTTGCAGTTGTATTAAGGATACAAGCAAGCTAGCAAAAGGTTAAGCAGGGAGTGTGTAGTAAGGAAACAGATGTACATTACTTGTTCTAGAAGGTTGGCAGTGGAAGGAAGGTGAGAAACAGGGTGGTAGCTAAAGAGGTCATGAGAAAGTATGCCTAAAATGGGGAGGGGTGGGGGAACTGTGGGTGGTAGGAAAAGAAAGCAGTGATGGAAGGGCTAAAAATGGTTGGGGATGAAACATCTTCAGCAGCTTTGTGCCTTCCAAGGACATACTGTTCAACTGGTCTCTTCTTTGGTTACAGGGTCCTCTGCTTGGGTTGTGGTGAGCAGACTCCCCGTGGAATGCTGCAGGAGCGCTTTGAGGTCCTGAACCCCACCTGGAGCGCTGAAGCCCATGGCCTGGCTCCCGATGGTGATGTCTTTCTCTCAGAGGAGCAGGTACAGAGCTTTCAGGTCCCATCCTGCATTCGATGCGGAGGCCCTCTGAAACCAGATGTGGTTTTCTTCGGGGACACAGTAAACCCTGACAAGGTTGATTTTGTGCACCAGCGTGTAAAAGAAGCCGACTCGCTCTTGGTGGTGGGATCGTCCTTGCAGGTATCTGCAGTAATTGGCCCTTTTGTGGAACAGGGAGTCTTGGAGAGGCTCCTTATTTGGTTTATCTTTTCTTGTATCTAGAGAGCTCTTACATATGTCTTCTCCTCTTGCAGGTGTACTCTGGTTACAGGTTTATCCTCACTGCCCGGGAGAAGCAGCTACCAATTGCAATATTGAACATTGGGCCCACACGGTCAGATGACTTGGCCTGTCTGAAACTGGATTATCGTTGTGGAGAGTTGCTGCCTTTAATAGACCCACGCTGACCACAGCGTGATGTTTCTGAGCCAGAAACAGGGATTTTCACTTGAATTCTGCTGCTAAAGGTAAATGCCATTTCAGATAACAGATTTCCAGTTCCCATTCCACTGAGAGTAGTAGGGTGCACTGTATGTATGGCCATTCTTCTCAGATAACAGACAGATTTCCAGTTCCCATTCCACTGAGAGTAGTAGGGTGCACTGTATGTATGGCCATTCTTAATTAAAACTAATTTTTTAAATACATAAAACTACAGTGTTTGAAAGACTATGATTTTCAAGTTCTAGGCACAAAGCTATTTAAGACACTAAATGTTCCAAAATCTGCCATTGCTTTTAAAAAGCAACGCCCCATTATTTGAAATAACAACTTTATTGAGATAAAACTCACATACCATAAAGTTTACCCTTTAAAAGTGTAAATTGACTGGTTTTTAGTTCACTCACAAAGTTGTGCATTTATTACTACTATCTAGTTCCAGAACATTTTCACCATCCCAAGAAGAAATCTTGCATCCGTTAGCAATCATTCTCTATTCCCCACCACTATCACCACCACCCCTAGCCCCTGGCAACAATTCATTTCAAACAGTATTTGGCCTTTTTTCTGGGTTCTCTAATTAGCATAATGTATTCAAGTTTCATCCATATAGTAGCATGTTTCAGTACTTTATTCCTTTTTATGGTTGAATAATATTCCATTGTATCAATATAATACATTTATCAGTTAATGGACATTTGGGTTGTTTCCACTTTCTGGCTATTATGAATAATTCTGCTCTGAACATGTGCATAAGTTTTTTTTTTTTCCTTTAAATTTTTATTTTGTCAATATACAATGTGGTTGATTATTATGGCCCATCACCGAAACCTCCCTCCCTCCTCCCTCTCCCCCTTGCATAAGTTTTTGTGTGAAAATGTTTTCATCTGTCTTGAGAATATACCTAGGAGTAGAGTTGTTGGGTCAAATGGTAATTCTTGTTTAACTTTTTGAGACTCTTCCAGGCTGTTTTCCAAAGTGGCTACACCATTTTACATTCCCACTGGCAATGCACAATAATTCCAGTTTCTCCACATACTTGCTAACACTTGTTAATATACCTTTTTGATTACAGCCATCCTTGTGGGTGTGAAGTGGTATCTCATAGTTTTATTTTTTTTGGCAGCTGGCTGGGAAGGGAATCCGAACCTTGACCTTGGTGTTATCAACACCATGCTCTAACCAACTGAACTGACCAGCCAGCTGAGACATTTTTTACCAGTCCAGGCCAGTTGTTTTGCAAAATGTGTATTTGTTTGACTGTTTTCCCATTATTAGATTCTAGATAAATATTTTTAGCAGAAATACAACATCAGTGTAAAATAGGTTGAAGTGTCAGGAAATTTGAAAAATAAAGAAAAACTGGGAGGAAATAGTTCCACTATTCAAATTATAGCAAATTTTAAATATATACAAAATTTGAGAGAATAGTGTAATGAACCCTTATGTACCCATCACGAGCTTTCAGTAATAATCAACACATGGCCAATCTTTTTTTTTGGTGACTGGCTGGTACAGGGATCTGAACCCTACATGGTGTTATCAGCACCATGCTCTAACCAACTGAGCTAACCTGCTCAGTTGGTTAAATAATACCAAACGTTACTTTATTTCATTTGTAAATACTTAAATATGTATCTCTAAATCTTTTTTATATAATTACAACATCATAAAATCACACCAAAAAAATTAACAATAATTCCATAACATCAACTATCCCCTCAGTTGTCAGATTTCCCTGGATTATCTCATTATTTTTTTAGACTTGGTTTGTTTGAATCCAAACAGGGTCCAGAAATTGCATTTGGTAAATAATGTATCTTAAATCTATGAGTACAAACATGTTTTTAAAAAATAAGTTTTATTGGGATGTAATTCATATATTATACAATTCACTCATTTAATGTATACAATTCAGTAGTTTTTAGTATATTCCCAGAAGAGTAGAACCACTTTTTTTTTTTTTAAAGATGACTGGGAGCCAGCCCGTGGTTCACTCGAGAGAGTGTGGTGCTGATAACAGCAAGGCCATGGGTTCGGATCCTATATAGGGATAGCCAGTTGGCTCACTGGCTGAGCATGGTGCTGACAACACTAAGTCAAGGGTTGAGATCCCCTTACTGGTCATCTTTAAAAAAATAAATAAATAAATAAATAAATAAAAGATGACCAGTAAGGGGATCTTAACCCTTGAGTTGGTGTTGTCAGCACCACACTCAGCCAGTGAGCTAACCGGCCACCCCTATATGGGATCCGAACCCGGGGCCTTGATGTTATCAGCACCAGACTGCCCCGAGTGAGCCACGGGCCGGCCCAAGGAGTAAAACTACTTTTTTGAAAAAAATAGATGTTATCTTTTAGAGCAATTTTAGGTTCACAGCAAAATTGAGCAGAAATTAAAGAGAGTTCCATTGGTAAAGGGACATGAAAATCAACTACATTGTATATTGATAAGTTAAAAAGAAAAAAAAGAGAGTTCCCATATATCCCTGTCCCCCCCCCCCCCCCCCCCCCCCCCCCCCCCCCCCCCCCCCCCCCCCCCCCCCCCCCCCCCCCCCCCCCCCCCCCCCCCCCCCCCCCCCCCCCCCCCCCCCCCCCCCCCCCCCCCCCCCCCCCCCCCCCCCCCCCCCCCCCCCCCCCCCCCCCCCCCCCCCCCCCCCCCCCCCCCCCCCCCCCCCCCCCCCCCCCCCCCCCCCCCCCCCCCCCCCCCCCCCCCCCCCCCCCCCCCCCCCCCCCCCCCCCCCCCCCCCCCCCCCCCCCCCCCCCCCCCCCCCCCCCCCCCCCCCCCCCCCCCCCCCCCCCCCCCCCCCCCCCCCCCCCCCCCCCCCCCCCCCCCCCCCCCCCCCCCCCCCCCCCCCCCCCCCCCCCCCCCCCCCCCCCCCCCCCCCCCCCCCCCCCCCCCCCCCCCCCCCCCCCCCCCCCCCCCCCCCCCCCCCCCCCCCCCCCCCCCCCCCCCCCCCCCCCCCCCCCCCCCCCCCCCCCCCCCCCCCCCCCCCCCCCCCCCCCCCCCCCCCCCCCCCCCCCCCCCCCCCCCCCCCCCCCCCCCCCCCCCCCCCCCCCCCCCCCCCCCCCCCCCCCCCCCCCCCCCCCCCCCCCCCCCCCCCCCCCCCCCCCCCCCCCCCCCCCCCCCCCCCCCCCCCCCCCCCCCCCCCCCCCCCCCCCCCCCCCCCCCCCCCCCCCCCCCCCCCCCCCCCCCCCCCCCCCCCCCCCCCCCCCCCCCCCCCCCCCCCCCCCCCCCCCCCCCCCCCCCCCCCCCCCCCCCCCCCCCCCCCCCCCCCCCCCCCCCCCCCCCCCCCCCCCCCCCCCCCCCCCCCCCCCCCCCCCCCCCCCCCCCCCCCCCCCCCCCCCCCCCCCCCCCCCCCCCCCCCCCCCCCCCCCCCCCCCCCCCCCCCCCCCCCCCCCCCCCCCCCCCCCCCCCCCCCCCCCCCCCCCCCCCCCCCCCCCCCCCCCCCCCCCCCCCCCCCCCCCCCCCCCCCCCCCCCCCCCCCCCCCCCCCCCCCCCCCCCCCCCCCCCCCCCCCCCCCCCCCCCCCCCCCCCCCCCCCCCCCCCCCCCCCCCCCCCCCCCCCCCCCCCCCCCCCCCCCCCCCCCCCCCCCCCCCCCCCCCCCCCCCCCCCCCCCCCCCCCCCCCCCCCCCCCCCCCCCCCCCCCCCCCCCCCCCCCCCCCCCCCCCCCCCCCCCCCCCCCCCCCCCCCCCCCCCCCCCCCCCCCCCCCCCCCCCCCCCCCCCCCCCCCCCCCCCCCCCCCCCCCCCCCCCCCCCCCCCCCCCCCCCCCCCCCCCCCCCCCCCCCCCCCCCCCCCCCCCCCCCCCCCCCCCCCCCCCCCCCCCCCCCCCCCCCCCCCCCCCCCCCCCCCCCCCCCCCCCCCCCCCCCCCCCCCCCCCCCCCCCCCCCCCCCCCCCCCCCCCCCCCCCCCCCCCCCCCCCCCCCCCCCCCCCCCCCCCCCCCCCCCCCCCCCCCCCCCCCCCCCCCCCCCCCCCCCCCCCCCCCCCCCCCCCCCCCCCCCCCCCCCCCCCCCCCCCCCCCCCCCCCCCCCCCCCCCCCCCCCCCCCCCCCCCCCCCCCCCCCCCCCCCCCCCCCCCCCCCCCCCCCCCCCCCCCCCCCCCCCCCCCCCCCCCCCCCCCCCCCCCCCCCCCCCCCCCCCCCCCCCCCCCCCCCCCCCCCCCCCCCCCCCCCCCCCCCCCCCCCCCCAATGAATTTTTTATAACCAAAGATTTTTTCTTTTTCTTTTTTTTTGACAGCTGGCGGGTAGGGGGATCCAAACCCTTGACTGTGGTGTTACAACACCACACTCTAACCAACTGAGCTAACCGGCCAGCAGGAAATTATTTCTTAATAGCATTCCAGGTGTGTGGGCTGTACATTTATATATTTTTTAATCATTCAAAAAGAGAATGGGGCATTATGATGCAGTTCTCTAAGGATTTCTACTTGATTTCAGCTGTCAGAATGAGACACCTGCCTTGAGCCCAGACAGCAGAGAGGAAATGGTGAATTCCCAAGTGGGCTCTTAAGTTGATTTGTTCTCCCAGGAAAGCTGCAAGACTTGTTTGATTACTGCATTAGTCAGAAAGAATCAGTGTACCAGGCTAAAACTTTCTGCACAATCTCATTAAAAAGCGAGGTGGATGAAAGAATCACAGCCTATTCAGGACAGCTTTTGTCTAACATTAGGGCAGGCAATACCTGTTCATCTTGCACCTGCCTAGGAAGCAAATTTCAGTTAACTGGGATAATCCAAGAACTTGAAAACACAATTCTTTTCACCTACACAGCTCCAGGTTTGCTCATAGTCATTAATTCTGAAGAGATGTAAGGTTGTTTAATTCTCATTACAGTTTTTTGCAGATGGAGATCCTAAGGTGCTTTGAAACAGATTTCCTCAGTTACCCAAAGTCAGTACCACAATTATATTAAACTTTGGGTCTTTTTTTTTTTAAAGATGACGAGTAAGGGGATCTTAACCCTTGACTTGGTGGTGTCAGCCCCATGCTTACCCAGTGAGCTAACTGGTCATCCCTATATGGGATCTGAACCCGTGGCCTTGGTGTTATCAGCACCACAGTCTCCCAAGTGAGCCACGGGCTGGCCCAAACTTTGGGTCTTTTGAATCTCAAACCATACTCATCAACAAAGTGTATCAACAGTTATTGACAGACACTGTATTAAAGTATTAACAATACAAAGATACAACTTCTTGCCCTCAAGTGGCTCACAGAGAATATGCTGTTCCCCCCCTACTATCACCCTTATTCTCTACCAGAAAATGTCATGGAGTACTTCACAGAATGATAGAGAAAAATTTAGCCAATCCCCCTCATTTTATTTTTGAAGAAACTAAGATCCAGCCTTACCTAAAGCCACGCTATATTAGTTTCAGAGCCAGGACTAGAATCCAAGTAGACTTTCTTCCAGTTCTTATCTTTTTAAACAATGCTTCTCATTTGTCTGCACATTGTGATTATGGCAGATTATGGTCAGCCTAAAATTGAAGTAAAAGCCTGGCCAACGAGACCAGGCATGGTTAAAATGTGGGCAGTGGAAAGCAGGTTAGGTTGCCGGGCAGGGAAGGCAGGCTCTTTCAGCACCTCACTGCTGGTAGGAGTCATGAAATCAAATCTTAAGGGCCTTAGGAATGTTCACTTTATTCATATTTCCTCCTGAGATGGAATTCTTTCCCAAAAAAATTGGCCCAAGAGTAACCTGGTATTTTCTGAAGCTGATGCTCTTCAGCTCTACCTCCTTGTTTTACATCTTTTGCTTTCTGCCACTGTGGTAGTTCCTACCCCACTGTACATGGCCTCAGTTAAAGTAAAAAACATCAACTAGTGGGTGCTATCAGTATGCCACTGCCCTGGTTATGTGGTTTTAACTGCACAATCCCAGCCTTGGGCATGACCTTTCGTTGTGTCCTCACTCCAGTTTCTGCAGCTCTGCTCTGCTATCACAATTTTAGCAAGTAGAAGTCACAAAGGCAAACAGGTACATAAGACTGGAAGCTTCCTCCCCACTAACTCATAGTCCTCCTTTTATGCTCTCATATATTGAATATCCTCTCACCTGTCTCTTAAATAAAAGCATTTTTTGAGCACATTTTATATCCCAAGCACCATGTAAAGCATTTTTCAACATATTAGCTCACTAATAAAAGTTAACCCCACAAGAGATGCTTGGGCATGCATAAAGGTCGGTCTTCAGTGAACTTTACCTGAGAGGATCAAAGGGAAGAACAATAGGAAATTCTACACTCCTGGGTAGGATGACCAACGTCACAGATTGCCCAGTAGTGAGGGGGTTTCCCAGGATTCAGGACTTTCAGTGCTAAAACCAGGACGAGTTGGTCACTGTATTAGTTCGTTTATGTTGCTTATAACAAAATACCTGAAACTGGGTGATTTATCAAGAAAAACAATATTTATTGCTTACAGTTTCTGAGGCTGGGAAGTCCCAAGTCCACCTGGTGGTGGCGACAGTGACCCAGGTGTCTCACATTGCAAAATGGTGGAAGCAGAGAGCAGAGAGATAAACTCTTCCCTACTTTTAAAGCCCTCAGAACCACGCCCCTGACCACCATTTTTAAACCATTCACTACTGCACGATCTTACAATTCAATCATCTCTTCAAGGCTCCACCTTTCAATTACAATAATAGGATTTCCCACCCTCTTAACAATCACAGTGGTGACTAAGTTTCTAATACATAAAACTTGGAGGGCACAATTCAAGTTCAGGGAGTTTTGGGGGGACATAATTCAATCCATTACAGTCACCCTGACCATCATCGAACTCATCCAGTAGAGGTTGCTGAGATATAATGATTCCAGATACATTATCCTTGCTGAGATTCAAGACAGTGCTTTGAGAGCCAGATTTTTTTTTTACTAAATTTTGTCACAAAAACAAAATTCCACTTCATGAAGTAAAAAAAATTAAACTAACCCAAGAAAGAGTATTTTCCCCTCAACGTATTAGAAAAGAAATAGAGCATGAAATTGAAACACTTAAGGTATAGACAGATGTGGAATTTCGTCTCTGTCTTGCTACTTACTAGTTAAATGAACTCGGGCAAATTATTTTATCTAATCTTCAGGCTTTCTCTATAAGTGAGGATAATAGTAGCTAGCTACCTCACTGGGTTGTTGTGAAGATTAAAAAGAAAATGAGTGTTAAGTTCATAGCACAGTGCCTGGCATACAATAAGCAAATGTCGCTATTATCATTAGGATACAGGAGGAGGGCAGGATGGTGGGAGGGGAAGCCATCCTATCTGCCGAACCTTTGTAACCTATGAGCTAACGGCCGGCCCCTTCTTCGTACCTTATTGAGTACTCCTTTAACAACTCGACTTCACGACAATTTTCCCCAGGACCTCACTTCCTTTCTGTGCACCTGTTTTGTCATTTCTAAAAAATCACAAAAGCACGTCTTGATGTAATAAAACCTGAAGAAAATAAAAAATGAGTATCCTTCCCTCTCCTTCCCCTTAGGAAATATTTATTGAACACTTACGATACAACAAGCACTGTAGAAAGCATTGTAAACAACGCATTCGCTCATGGAAGACCTGCAACCCTGTGACATCTGATATGAGCTCTATCATTTCTTTTGAAAGATGAGGCTCCTGAAGCTCGGAGACCTGAGGTAACTCTCAGGTAACTAGATCAGTAACCAAACCGTCTGTCCAACTCTGAGCTCGCTCTCGGTGGGGTAACTGAGTAACTGAACCTGGGGAAGGAGGAAGGCAAGGCGGGGTCCTGAAAGATGCACATGCTTTCACCAGGTGGGAAAAGGGAGTGCATTTCAAAGGAAGGAAACCAATGCAAAAGCAAGGACATTAGACCCGCAAATCCCATTACTTCTCTCTTCTAGGTGGGCGTGGGGATTTAAGTGTGAACTTGGGGCGCCTCAGAGGCCCTTGTCTCACCCAACATCCACTCTTTCTGCTTGACCACCCCTTCTCTCTGCCCCCTCTGCTTCCCTGCACCCCACTTTCTCAACCTCCTCACCCCTCTCCGGGAAAAAAGCAACGGAGGGACCGCTAACCGGAAACTGGCGGGGGAAGAGCGGTGAGTGATGCCGAGAGGGACGAGCACATAGCGGAAGTTGGCTCAATGTTGCACACACATGAGTTCACCCTCTTTTCACACTCGAGCGCCCATTCCGTCATTCCTGTCGGATTCTGCTCGGGAGAGCGCCACCAGGGCTCCGGGAAACTGCACACAGAGCCGCTGTCACCGCCACCTCAGGAAGCCGCCACCTGAAGCCCCGTCAGCAGCAACTGCGCCTGCGCAGAGTCGGACCCTACGCGAGCAAGAGGGGCGGGGTCTGCGCCCGGGAGGGGAGGAGGTTGGCCGCGGGCTGGGCCGCTCCTCGCCAATAGGAAAGAGGGACCGAGAGCCACGTGCTCATAAGCCACCCAATCACACACCCTACTCCAAAATCCGCACCCTCGCAGTCTTGGAGAGGGGATGAGAGATCCTCCGTGTTGGGCGCGAAGGGTCACGTGACTCGAAAAGGTAAATACGGTCAAGTGTTTTCCCTGCTCGACTGAACCTTGACGCGGCACTGTGCCTTCATGGAACAGTTATTTAATGAATATGTGTGATGTGCTAGACACTGTGAAGATCCTCCGGCTGCCAGAATGTAATCCCGCCTTCAAATTACTCTCAGTCCAGTTTATTTAGTTATTCATTCATCCAAATCATCCCATCCAGCGTGGTGTTATAGCACCAAGGTCGAGGGTTCGGATCCCCGTACCGGCCAGCCGCCAAAAATACAGAAATAAACCTTGTAACCAAATCATCCTAACCGCTGTACTAGAGTTTCCCGTATCCCACTTCTACTACAATGAACACCCAGCAGATGCTCGCTGAAAGATTGTTAAAGAAATTTATTCTCTCCCCTCAACTCTTGGGATAATGAAAAAGAGGTAGTTTTTTTTTTTTTTTTTTTTTAAATAAAGATGACCGGTAAGGGGATCCGAACCCGTGGCCTTGGTGTTTGTTTTGTCATCTAAAATTTAGAAAATGGGAATAAACACTAATCTCCTAACAACCCATCTCTCTTCTATCCAAACGGGGGCTTTCTTTCCATTAAGAAAGACGTTTATGGCCTTTACAGTTCGTTGAAGGCTGAGGCCGGGTCTAACTTAATTTTGTATCCCTTGCAGTCCTACCAAAGCACAGTATGCAAAGAATGGCCATGCCATCTATGCTCGTTAAATTCGAAAATAGTCCCATTCTTGCCTGCCAAAGAATCAAAAAACCCTGAACAATGATGACCAACACTTAATTTAGCATTAAGCAATCATTTATTGAGTGCCCCCTATGTGTCAAGTATGGTACTAGGCAAGTAGGAATATCACACTCTGCCTTCAACAAGTCCACGGTCTGATGGCACTTTTCTAAATTATGCAGATTTGGGTTCCAAGCTTCATTATGCCAGCCAGGAATGAGTGACCTTTGGCAAATCACTTGCCTCTTCGAGCCAGTTTCCTCATCTGTAAAATGCAGACATAATAGTACCTGCACTATAGAGCTTCGAGGATGTTGAGATAATTGTGCAACATGCTTGGCACCATCTGGAGCATAGAGCATAGCTATGCTCTATGGCTATGTGTAAGGATGCCAGTTTGAAGAGCAGGAAGAGCAGGATTGAGAGCAGACTAAATTGCAGAGGGCTACTAACAATAAATTACTGTCTTGAAGCCAGTCCTAAATACATTGTATCATCAGCAATATGTACAGTACCTGGCCCAGAGTAAGTGTTCAATAAATAGTCATTAAATGGATGAATAAAATGAGGGAGAAATTGGGCCCAAAGATAAGTTCACATGCACTCCTTTCCTCTTACGGAAGGTCCTTTGCTGCCCACCACACACCCAGAAGTGGTGGCAGTTCTGTCAGTCCCCAGTGGTTTGAAACTGCTCAGTGGTGGCTTCACATAGTCCCTATGATCCTTTATTATTTTTGCTTTTGTAATTCAGTTCCCTTCTCTGTTCTTCCCCCACTCACCTCTGGTGAATTTCAATGCCAGTGTAGTCATAAATACTCAGAGGGAAACTTGGCTGAGTGACTTAGTGGATAAGAGCTCAGGCACTGCCATCAGACAGACCTGGTCAAAACCTGACTGCCGTTTGTATGATCTCAGGCACATGACTTAGCTTCTCTGAGTTTTCAGTTCCTCATCTGTAAAATGGGGGACAATAATACCGATCTCACAAAACTGGTTTGATCTTTTTTTTTTCCTTTTTGTCTTTTTTCGTGACCGGTAACGGGATCGCAACCCTCGGTGTCGCGCCCACACCGCGCTCAACCAGTGAGCAGACCGGTCTCTATATGGGATCTGAACCCTCGGCGGGAGCGCCGCCACACTCTCAAGCGCCGCACTCTACCGAGTGCGCCACCGGGCCGGACCTGGTTTGATCTTTTAATGAGATAAGATGTGGAAAGCTTTTAGCACAGGATGGTATGCAGTAAGTGCTCAAGAAGTGGAAGTCAATTATATTTGATGACTATGATGTAAAAAATCAGCTTGTAGAGTGTGGTGAAGTCTTTGAAGGGTATAGAAAAGAAAAGAGTTGTAGAAAAAAATGGTTTAACACAGTAGGAAATAGAGGCAGAGGAATGAGAAGGGGCGAGATCTGTCTCAAAGTAAACAAGAGCCCACCATGTCAGGCAGGGCGGGGTACTGGTTCAGAGTCTGTGTTCCGTTGTCAGACTCACTGGGCTCAAATTCCTTCTCTGCTGCTTACTAGATGATAGTGTTGAGCAAGTGACCATTCATATTGAGCCTCAGCTTAGAAAAATAAGATTTTCTAATAGCACCAGTACCTCATAGGGCTGTTTAGAGGATTTAGGGACCCACAATCCTGGTACAGAGTAAATAATCAGTAGAAGGGATTGATAATCATTATTCAGGTTTCAAGGTGCTTGGTTCCTGGAAATATCCTTTTAATTCAACTTCAACTTCCAAGGCTGGAAGGAATGATATTCATAAAAGATGAGGCAGGGCTGGATGGATAGCTCACTTGGCTAGAGCATGGTGCTGATAAGCCCAAGGTCAAAGGATCAGATCCCTGTACTGGCCAGACAACAAAAAAACCCCAAAAAACAAAAAGACGAGGCAGAGACCTAGTTGTGTTCAGTAGTCAGAGAATAAAACAATCTTGAAAAGTGAGGTCTTTCAACAAGTTGCTTTATTGGAGGGCATGGTGTAAGGTGAAGGCAATGAGGCAGGGAGGGATGATATTTTTCAGAGGTGATACTCAGTTCTAACAATACTTATTACGGTCCAGGTCCTTGTTCTCCTTGTTGTACGGAGCCTCTGAAAAGCAGATGGCGGCTTGGCGGTCGCAGTTGCAGATGAAGGCGTCACAGTCACTGTTGCCACCTGGAGAGGGACAAGAAGAGAGGACTGAGTCAAGATGGACCCTGCTTTGTTTGATTCAGGGGGAAGAACAGATTAATTGGAATAACCTGGTGGCCATTCAATTAGTGCAAATTTAGGGTTGAAACATTAAGCCAAAAAAAAAAAAAAATCAGATGCCCAGTTAAATTTGACTTTCAGGTAAACAATGAATGCAATATTTGGGACATATGCCAAAAAATTATTCGTTGCTTATCTAGAAGTAGAATTTAACTGGGCATCCTGTGTTTTATTTGGCACTCCTTTTTGATTTTGCTGCCTTTAGGAAAGTCTTGTCTCTTTCACACCCCTAAATGAGCTCACAGAATTTTTTTTTTTAAGATGACTGGTAAGAGGATCTTAACCCTTGACTTGGTGGTGTCAGCACCACGCTCTCTCAAGTGAGCCACGGGCAGGCCCCCACTTTCCATGATATGTATTATTGTGGAGTTTAAAATTGCATTACTTTGGGTTTGTTTACTTAAAGAAGAAAAAGAAACAGTAAAGATAACATTTAAAATGCATTTGAACTTTATTATCTATGATTTATATATCTCTGCTTACCTTCAATAATCTTATTCAAGTTTTGTTCTCCTCTGATCCTTTCTTTTTAAAATCACAAATGTTTTCTTTGCCCAGTAAACTTCCATTACATTTTAATTAGCAGTTAATTTGACTATAAAGTATTCACAATGAGATAATTCTTTACTAAGTGTAGAGGATTCTTAAAGCAAATGTACTTCACAGGGCCTGGTTTTCCAAAGCCTTGCAGTTTCAAATATTGACCTTGCAGAGGACTGGAAATTTTCCTCAGGCTATAAAGTCTCTGGTATAAGAGAAAGATTTGTAACACAGCAAGGTTGCTGGCTCAAGGACGGACTAGTTACTGATTGATATGTGTAGATACTGGAAAATTGCTGGAGGGAGAATAAATGTTTGCTAAGATCAAGCTTTTGTTGATAGGACCACTTAATTGTCTAAGGGAATGTCATCTGATTTGTTTCACTGAAAGTTACCAGCCTATATTATTAAACTATAACCCCACCTATGTTCTCTTCCTGTAACTTCCTGGTCTGGAAAATAAATGCAGGAAGAGAACCCCAATTAGGGGTTAATTTTCCAAGGAAGTGATGACTCTTGCTTCAGGGTTCCGGGGAAGTTAACCACTTTGGGGCTTCTCACCGCTCAGAAGAGATGGGCTCTGAGTAATCCTTTGCATCTCCATCACCCAGGGGAAGTGGGGTGACAAATCCGTGGGGGGCAAAGCAACAAGTGAGTTATTGTTAATTAATATGAACAAACACTCTCTAATGAGGCTTCTTGGCCTAGCTTGGGGGGAGGGTGTCAGCTGCCTTAGGAAGAAATTGCTTGCAAATGTGTGTGCTGGGAAGAGGGTCCATGGCTTTCATCAGGTTTGTAAAGAAATCTGGAATCCACAGAAAGGAATCCTTGTTGATCAAGCTGTTATTCAAAAATATGATTTCTCATGTATTTGGCTTTCTAAATTGGAGCACAACCTAAATACCTGTTACCAGGGAGAGTGTAAGCAATTTAAACCATATTCTGCACCTATTAAAATAGTAACAATGAAGTCAATATGAAAAAATGGTCATGACAGAAAAGGCAGAACCTAGGACCATATCTAGGCTATGCAGTCATCAAATCTTTATGGAGCACCTACTGTATACCAGGCGCTGCTCTAGATTCTGGGGATATAGCAGTGAAGAAAACAACAATCCCTTTTCTTATAGATCCTACACTCTACTGGAGAGAGAGAGAAGATAAATAAGGTAAATATATCAGATAATGATGAAATTCTGTGAAGAATATAAAGCAGAGAAGGAAGATAGAAAATGCTGGAGGGATGGAGGGAATGTGTATGTGATTTAAAAGAATGTGGTGAAGGAAGACCTCACTGAGAAAGTGGCATTTGAAGAGAGACCTCAGATGAGGAAGTTTACAAGAAAACAGGTGGTGGAAAGTGTTTCAGGCAGAAGGAACCAAGGGCTTGACGGGGCTCGTGCATAAGGTGGGGGCATGCTTTAGTGTGATTAAAATGATGTGATTTTGGCTTAAAATGAGATGTGAAAAAGACAAAAAAAATTTTTTAAGTGATGTGAACATTATTCCAAGGATAAGGACAAAAGGGAGCATAGAAGCATGTAATAGTTTATTTGCTAGAATTATGAGATACTGGGTAACTTTTTTCTTGGCACTTCTGGATTTGAATTGTTTATTCCGTTGTTGTTTGTACAGCTTTGAAAAATGGAGCATGTCTATGAGTGCATAGTGGAGAGCAATGAAAGTCCACAATGATGGTCCAGCACACAATACACTTCACCTCTCTGAATTGTTTGCTCTTCAAGAACCACCTTCATGGAGGGACATGTTTCACCGTATGCGCTACATAACTTAGTCGTTAAGACAGGAGCCTTTGAAATCAGATGAAACTGATTTCAACCTACCACTTAAACTATATGATTTTGGGCAAATGACTGTCTTTGAGCTTCAGCTGCCTAACCTGTAAAATGGGAATAATGAAACCTGTCTTCTATGTGTGCTTAGCCCAGAACCTGGCATGTAATAAGAGTCTAATAAATGCTAGCTTAGAGCTCTTTTTTAGTAAATAAGGAAGCAGTATACCATGCCAGTTAAGAGTAGAGGCTTTGGAGTCATATAGAGCTGTGTTCAAAAACAAACACCACCACATATAAGCTGTGTGATCTTGGGCAAATGGCTCAGCCTTCTGAGCCTCAGTTTCCTCATCTATAAAATGGGGATAATAATAGTACCAATCCCATTGGGATGTTGTGAGGATTAAAGGAGACACTGCTCAGCACCAAGAAAATGATCAATAAATGGTGGCTGTCATCACTATTATTTCTCCCATGCCTACTGAGGGCCTCCTAGATTCAGTAGGTCAAAGAGGGGGTAAACTTACTGCTGCAGGTGATCTCAGTGCCAGAGCATGAGAATGAGTAACTGTTGGTGTAGGGGTTGTCCAGGAGGGTTTTACAGCTCTTCAGTTTCATGGCCTGGTCGTAGCAGTTGTCGTGTGTGTAGCAGCACCTGGAGAGGGGAAGGGACTGCTGAGGCAGGAGCAAGAGTAGGGTCGCAGGTCAACCCTCACATGCACTCTCTCAGGAACAATGGGATGACTTAGCTGAGATGCTCCAGGAGAAATATTTCTCTGGCTTGAAAAAATGTAAGTCCTTTGGATCTGAACCCTTGATCTTGGTGTTATAACACTATGCTGTAACCAACTAAGCTAACAGACCAGCCCATACATCCTTTTATCCTATGTTTCTTTTTTTTTTTCTATAAAGATGAGCGGTAAGGGGATCTTAACCCTTGACTTGGTGGTGTCAGCACCACACTCTCCCAGTGAGCTAACCGGCCATCCCTATATGGGATCCGAACCCGTGGCCTTGGTGTTATAAGCACCACACTCTCCCGAGTGAGCCACAGGCTAGCCCCTTATCATATGTTTCTTGAAAGCGATTTTAACATGGTTGCAGGAATACAGTAAACTCATATGTTCTGAACACGCAGTGACACGTTTAACCACAGCTCGACATAGACACTTGATGGATTGTGGTGATGCTTTGTGTTGCCATATTGGGCCCCTAGAGGGCAGCATCACCCACTATTTTACGTCTCGGACTTTCTGCTTTCCATCCCTAATAGGAAGCTATGGATACAGGTTCCTCTGGGAACATATTTCTTTATATGACAAGAGGTGAATGTATGTTATGCTCAGCCTCGTGAGATCCTTGGCTTGTGCCCTGACCCCCCAGCCCGACAGGCAGTCCAGCCTCCCTCCAGACGGATCACTCACTGGTCCACATCATCCACAGGAGTGCCTGAGCCGCCCAAGCCGCAGTAACAGCCGTAGTCGTTGAACTCTAAGTAGGGCTTACTGCCGGGGATGGCGCACTTGATCATGCTCCTCAACTGCCACACGGCCCGCAGGTCCTTGGCAGCTCCCACTGCAAGAAGACACAGCCAGAGCTCAAATGGGTCCGGGCTGGCTCTGCCAGCGCCCAGCGGCCCGCTGCCTGCCTGCTCTCCCGGGCCCCACGCTGCCTCCTCAGAGGAGCTTTGGACCCAGGATCCTGGTTAAGTGAGTAGGGATTTTTGTTATGAAAACTTTTTAAACAATTTTTTTATACAGATTAAATTTATGTGACATAAAATTTACCATTTTAACTATTTAAGATGTACAATTCAGTGGTTTTTAGTATATTCACGAGTTGTGCAACCATCTCCACTGATTCCTAAACGTTTTCATCACCCCTAAAAGAAAACCCTGTACCCATTAGCTGTGGCTCTCTTTCCCTGCCTCGTCCCAGCCCCTGGCAACCCCTAGTTGGCTTTCCGTCTCTAAATTTGTCTATGCTGGATACTTCATATGCAGTTGTACCTCAGTATCCAAGTAGGATTGGTTCTAGGATCCTCCCCATCCCCTGTCCCCGCAGATAGCAAACTTGGTGGATGCTCAAGTTCTTTATATAAAACGTCATAGTATTTGCATATAACTTATGCAAATCCTCCCGCATACTTTAACTCATCTCTAGATTACTTATAATACCTAATACAATGTAAATGCTACATAAATAGTTGTTTTAATGCATTTATTTTTATTTTTTTTCAAATATTTTCCACCCGCGATTGGTTGAATCCATGGACGCAGGACTGTGGATATGGAGGGCAGACTGTAAATGGAATCAGTCATACAATATGTGGCCTTTCGTATCTGGTTTCTTTCACTGAGCATAATGTTTTTCAGGTTCATTCACATTGTAGCATGTAGCAGTACTTACTTTTTTTTGGCAGAATAATATTCTTTTATATTATGTATCACATTTTGTCTATCCATTCATCAGGTGATGAACATTCGGGTGGTTTCTAAGTTTTGGCTATTATGAGCAGTGCTGTCAGGAACGTTTCTGTACTAGGTTTTGTATGAGCATATGTTTTCAATGGGGATGGTTTTTTTTTTTTTTTCCTTTTTGTCTTTTTTCGTGACCGGCAACGGATTGCAACCCTCAGTGTTGCTCCCGCACCTCGCTCAGCCAGTGAGCGGCCGGTCTGTATGTGGGATCTGAACCCTCGGCGGCGCACTGTAGCAGTGCGCCACCGGGCCGGCCCCAATGGGGATGGTTTTAAACTATCCCCATTATTTACCCAGCAAATATTTTTTGAGCACCTACTATGTGCCAGGCTCTGTCCTAGGAGCTGGAGATACAGTAGTGAACAAACCAAAAATCTCTAATCTCATAGAGCTTACATCCTAGTGGGAAACAAAAACAATAAGTAATAAATGTAATAAATAAGGAACTTGGATAATGTGTTAGAGAATGGAAAAAATAGAGCAGGGCAAGGGGAATCTAAAATGGGGGGCTCGGCAGTTAGCTCAGTGGTCAGAGCACAGCCTTGTAACACCAGCTTCACGGGTTCGGATCCCCATACTGGCCAAATGCCAAAAAACAAATAAATTAAATTCAAAATAAATAAATAAATGAAATGGGGGGACAGGTGGGGGATGGCAGGGTTGAGGAGCAGCAGGAGTGTAAGGAAGACTGAGGAGGCCTGCGTGGCTGGACCGGCTGAGAGAGACAAGAATAGTAGGGCGATAGGGAACCAAATCCCATGGGCCTTGGGGGCCCCTCTAAGAAACAAGGAGCCATTGGAGGGTTCTGGGCAGCAGAGGGGCATGATCTAGCTTAGCTTTTTAAAGGATCCCACTGGATGCTGTGTGGAGAACAGACTGAAGGAAGTTCTGTCAATTTGAGTTCCCTGGGAAGCAGACCCCAAAATAGAATTACAATAGAAGAGTTTTATTGGGGGAAGCCCCTGTGAAGGATAAAGGACTAGGCTGGGAGAGCCTTGGACTCTATGCAGGTCTGATGTCTGGGAAAAGAGAGGTGGAACGAAGGATTGGGGAGGATGAGCCTCAGACTGCAGCGTGGTTCTGTGGAAGCTCGGCCAGGCCCATGGGGAGCCCCCAAACAAGGATGCCTGTTAGAGAAGGGCGCCCACGTTGGGCAGGAATGGTCCAGCTCTAGATGCTGCCATGCTCAGTTATTGGCTGGGAGTAGCCCAGGAGAGGGGGGCTGTGGTGTGGATGCTGAGTGGGTCCCACGTGTGTGGCAGCTGGAGGTTGTCACTAAGTACACTCCCCGCAGTCGGTTCTCTCTCATGAAGGTGCAGCTCCATGGCTGCCACATGGGGCCAGGGCTGAAGCAGGAAGAGAATTGAGAGGACCCCTCAGGGTAACTAGCTCCCCCCATCAGCCCACCTGACTTTCCACATCAACAGAGAGCTGACCCCCCACCTCCCACCCCTGCAGTTAGTCCTCAAGGACTAGGCTATAAACCCAAGTGTCCTTGAAGTGTCCACAGCCCCCGCTGCAGGCACAATTTCTCTTGTTGGGTTTTCAGTCATTCAGTCATCAAATGTTCTCTCAGCATGAAAATACTCTGTTCCAGGCTCACAGTCAGGGTTGGAGAGAACATAGTGAACACAACACAGTCACCATCCTTAAGGGACTTTCAATTCAGTTAGAGAGAGAGAGAGAGAGAAGCAAACAAGCCGTTATAGTACGTGAGGATTAGTGTGACCTTGGACAAGTTACTTGACCACTCTGTGCCTCACTTTTCTCATCCACAAAATGGGAATAATAATAATAATAATACTGAAGCAAACAAGCCGTTATAGTACGTGAGGATTAGTGTGACCTTGGACAAGTTATTTGACCACTCTGTGCCTCACTTTTCTCATCCACAAAATGGGAATAATAATAATAATAATACTTACCTTATGTGGATTACATGTAAATCCTTACATGAAGGGTTTGGTACTGGCACATAGTACGTCACCTTAGTAATTGTTGGCTGGTATTATTATTATTACCAAGGAGGTAATATTATGAGCACCTAGCCCTGACTTGGGGATGATCAAGGAAGGCTTCCTGGAGGAGGTAATGTCTGTGCTGAATCCAGAAGGAGAATGGCTTGCACTCTTCGTTGAGAAGTTAGGATTTCATCCTGAAGGCAATGAGGGAGGGATATTCTCAAGCTTTAAGCTTGAGAAAGGTCACCCTGGCCACCATGTGATTGGATTGGAGGGAGGCAAGTCTGAAGGCTGGTTGAGGAATGAGGAGGTAGTTGCAGTTGTCCAGTGCAGTGATGACATCTGGGAATGGCAGTGGGGGCAAGGGGTTGGTTTCAAGAACAATTTAGGAAAAGAAACTGGAGGACTTGGGGACTTAGGGGTCATTGGAAAGAGAGGAGCTGAGGGTAACTCCCAGGTTTCTGGCTTGGAAAAACAGAGAGCTTGGTGGTGGGGCTGTTCCTATCGACATTGAGGGACACTCAGTGGAGCTGTCCCTTAGGCAACTAGGTAGAGAAGAGTGAGGTTTTGGAGAGAGATCGGGGCCGGAGGTAAGAGACTTGGAGTGGACAGCATAACTGTCATCATGGGACTGAATCCAAGGGAGTGGATGAGGTGGGCCTGAGATAAAGAGGGTCAAGAGCAGACCCTGAGGAATCAACAGTGAAAGGATAAGCAGACAGCAGTTTCACTCCTTCCTAGTTTCCTACTGATACACCCTTCCACGTGCACCGAGAAGCATGGACACAAGGCATGGTGGGCAGCTTCTTAGATGCCCACCATGATTCCCAGCTCCTGGTATTTATGCCCTTGGTAACTCTGTCCCCTGGACTGTGGTCTGGACCTAGTGACTCCCTTATAATGAATAGAATGCAGCAAAAGTAATGGGATGTCACACCTCACACCTATTAGAATGCCTACTGTTAAAAAAATAATACTAATAACACATGTCAATGAGGATGTGGAGAAACTGGAACCCTTGTGCACTGTTGGAGGGAATATAAAGCGGTGTGGCAGCTGTGGAAAGTGATTCTGTAGCCTACGAAGTACTGAATCCTGTCAACAACCACTTGAATGGCTTGGAAGCAGCTCCTTCCCTGGTCAAGCCTCAGATGAGACCCCAACCTCAGCCAACACCTTGATCACAGCTTTGTGAAAGACCCTGAGCCAGAGGAGCAGACCCAGCCAAACTGCACCCTAATTCCTGACCTACAGAAACTCTGAGATAATCAATGTTTGTTTTATGCTACTAAACTTTGGAGTAATTTGTTACTAGCCGTAGATAACAAATATACAAGGCTAAAGCATCTACAGCATTGTTTGCAATAACTAACTGTCCATCAGTAGAGGACTAATTAAACAAATCAGGGTACAGCCTACAGTGGACATGGAATACTCTGCACTCTGCAGCCATTATCATAAACGAAGCAAGTGTCCATCCATGTATCTTTTATTTTATTTTTTTGGTGGCTGGTGGGTACGGGGATCTGAACCCTGTCCATGTATTGATAGGGAATGATCTTCAAGGCAAAGTAGAACAGGCAAGCTTAGAACAATGTGTACCGTGTGCCCCTCTGCATGGAGGTCACATACAGTACATAAATGGATATGTTAAGAAATACAGGGAGTACTTCTGAAGAGAAATATAGAAACTGGTCATCACAATTGCCTCTGAGGAAGAGAGTCGGGTCACTGGGGGCTGGGGTGACTCGCCTACCTGTGAGCAGTGCCGCCAGCACAAGGAGTTTCATCTTGAGGTCAAGGAGGTGAGTGAGGAAAGGGCTAATGCAACCAGCAGCCGCCCTTCTTATAGACACATCCCACACCCCCAAGATAAGGCTGTAGTGTTTGCTTTGCTCTCCTGACTCTGGGTTGGCCTTGAATCTGTCTGTTGCAGGAATAGAACTGACCGATTTGCCAGCACAAGTTCACTGGAAACATGTTATATATTTATTTTAACATCTTTTAACTAAAAAGCTAAAAAGAAGGGCCGGCCCATGGCTCACTTGGGAGAGTGTGCTGCTGACAACACCAAGTCAAGGGTTAAGATCCCCTTACCGGTCATCTTTTTAAAAAAAGCTAAAAAGCACTAACTCTGTACCAGGTCACATGCTAAGAACCTGATACAAACCTTCAAGATTGGTCTAGTTACAAACTCTATTTTATGAAGAAGACAATTGGGGTTGAGAGAAGTTAAATGACTGCGCTAATGTCACACTTCAGGACCAAAATGTGAATTGGATCTGATGTGTATGACACCACCTCGGGACAGGGATTGCCCAGAGTCCCTTGAGGCCAGGAGGAGATTTAGTCCCGCCTACTACTTCCCTCCTTCACCCCTCCCTCAGCTGCTGGGAGCCTTCCACAAGGGCACTCTGGACAAATTCTCATGTGCCAAGCATCTGTCGGGGAGGGGTGAGGCTGCTGCTACAAACTTTCACCCCGTGGAAACAGGCAGGTGACAGCTCAAACTTTTGTAGCCCCTGCCACAGAGGTAGCCGAAGAATGGACCTGGCAGGTCACTGGGTAGCTCAAACTCTTACAATCTTTGTACCTTGACCTTCTGCTGCCCCAGATCCGTGCACAGGTGTGTGAAGCACAGCTTCTCTCAGCCTGGGAAAAACACACTGCCCAGTGGAAAGAACAGCTAAGGATAGCTTCTTGACTCTCAGGTGACGGCGTACCCACACTCCAGCAAGGTCACCTCTGCTTGGGCCTGAAAGATAAGGCTCCTGCTTCAAGGACATACTTAAAAGCAGCTACCTGCTACCATTTGATGGGTGCTTCTATATGCTTAGCATTCTGCAAAGACTATGCTCTACATATGTGTCTTTCAGCCTAACAGTCTTCTGACATAGTTATTATCATTGTCATTGTTGTCATCATCTCCCTATTTTACAGATGATGAAACAGGATCAGAGAGCTTAAGTAACTTGCTCAAAGTCACACAGCTAGAAAGTAGTGGAGATAAGATTTGAACCTGTATCTACCTGCCTTTTAGTCCAGGGCTCTCTTCAATAATAGCAGCAGCAGCAGCAGTAATAGCAGCAGCTGACATGCCTTGAGTGCTGTGCCAGGAAAGATACTAAGAGCTTTACACAGGCTAGCCTCCAGTCAAGTGCTACTACAGATGAGTAAGTTAAGGCAGTACGCCAAAGAATCTCAATCTTTTTTCAACACAAAAATCCACCATCCTCGCATCTGGGTCTTCATGACAGCCTCCTAACTGCTCTAATAGCATCCACTTCTGTCTTGGATTGAATGTCCCCCCAAAACTTACTGTTGAGGGTGGGAAATCCTGTTATGGTAATTAAAAGGTGAGACCTTGAAGAGATGATTTGGTTGATGGTTTAATGGTGGCCATGGGCATGGTTCTGAAGGCTTTAAAAGGAGAGCACATGAGGAGCCGTCCCTCTCTCTCTCTCTCTCTCTCTCTCTCTCTCTCAGCTCCACCATTTTCTGCCATGTGAGACCCCTGCATTGCTGTAAAACCACCACCAAAGAAGACCCTCCCCAGATGTGTTGCCTGGACTTTGGACTTCCCAGCCTCTGAAACTGTGTGTAAACAATAAATTTCATTTTCTTATAAATTACCCAGTTTCAAGTACTTTGTTATAAACAACAGAAACAGACTAATACAGAAAATTGGTACCAGAAGTGGAGTTTTGCTTATAACAAATACTTGAAAATGTGGAAGTGGCTTTGGAATTAAGTGTTGAGGAGAGGCTGGAAGAATTTGAAGAAGCAGGCTAGATAAAGCATAGCTGCTGGTGGGAGTTGAGAAGACAAGAAAACCAGGGAAAGTTTGGAACTTCTTAGAGATTGGTTAAATGGTGGTGATCAGAATTCTTATGAAAATGTGGACTATATAAAGACCATTCTAAGGAGGTCTCAGGTAGAAATAAGAAGGAGTTTGTTGGAAAATGGGGCAAAGATCACCCTTGCTATGAACTTGCAAGGAACTTGGCTGCATTCTGTTTATGCCCAAAAGCTTTATGGAATGTGAAACTTAAAGGTGTTGACACAGAGTGTTTGGTGGAAGAAATTTCTAAGCAGCAAAGCATTCAAGAAACTGCATAGCTACTTGCATAACACTGAGTTATGGCAGAAAAGGCATGATGTAAAGCCAGAATGTACAACTAAAAGGGAAGCAGAGAGTAAGGATTTGGAAAATTTGCAGACTGGCCATGTGGCAGAGAAGCAGAGAGCATTTTCAGGAGAAAAATACAATGGTGCAGCCCAGTGATCATTTGTTAAAGAGATTAGTACAGAAGAAAGAGATTATCAAGGGAAGGGGAAAAAGACCGTGAAGGCATTTCAGAGATCTTGGAGGCTGCATCTTCCATTATAGGCCCAGAGGCCTAGGGAGACATAATGTTCTTGGGGAACAGGCCCAAGGCGTTCTCCATAGACTCACAGCCCAGGGCCACCTCAGGATGCTGCTCCCCACAGCAGCACCCCAGCTGCTTTGGCTGCTCCAGCTGTGGCTAAATTGTACCCAGGTATGGCTGGACCTGCAGCTTTGGAAGCTACAAGCCAGAAGCCTTGTCAGAGTCCATGTGGTGTTAGGTCTGCAGGCTCCCAGAATGCCAGAGCTGTGGAGGCTTGGGAGCCTCCACTCTGATTTCAAAGGATGTATGGAAATACTGGGGACCCAGGAAGAGATCTGTCACAGGGACGAAGTCACTGCAGACAGCCTTTGCTAAAGCAATGCAGGATGGAAATGTGGGGTCAGAGTTGCAGCAGGAAAACTCCACTAAGGCCATGCCTAGTGGAGCAGTGAGAGTGGGACCGCCATGGAGACCCCAGACTTGTGGAGCTACCAAAGTGCAACACCAGCCTGCGAGAGCTGAAGCATGGCCTAAGACCAGGAAAGCCACAGGAGCAGAGCTGCCCGAGGATTTGGGGACCCAATCCCTGCACTAGCATGCAGAAGACATAGAACATGGAGTCAAGTTACATGATTCTTCAGCTTTAAGATTTGATGCCTTCCCTGCTGGGTTTCAGACTTGCTTAGGACCTGTTACCCCTTTCTTTGAGCTTATCTCTCCCTTTTTGAACGGGAATATGTACCCTATACTTGTCCTACCATTGTATCTTGGAAGTAGATAACTTGTTTTGATTTCATAGATGAGACTTTGGTCCTTTGAAATGAAACAAGTTAAGAATTTGGAGATGAAATGAATGTATTTGCAAAGGACACATAAGTTTTGGGGGGCCAGGGGCAGAATGCCTTGGATTGAATGTCCCCCGAAACTTAATCCCCACTGTAACTGTTCAGGGTGGGAAATCCTCTTATGGTAATTAAAAGGAGGGGCCTTGAAGAAGTGATGAAGTTGATGGTTTAATAAGGTCATAGGTGTGGTTCTGAGGACTTTAAAAAGAGAGCACATGAGGAGCGAGCACTCTCTCTGCTCCACCATTTTCTGCCATGTGAGACCCCTACGTTGCTGTAAAGCCACCACCAAAGAAGACCCTCCCCAGATGTGAGGGTCTGGACTTTGGACTTCCCAGCCTCTGAAACTATAAGCAATAAATTTTGTTTTCTTATAAATTACCCAGGTTCAGGTATTTTGTTATAAGCAACAGAAATAGACTAATACAACTCCCTACCTCCCCATCTATCCTGAGAAGGTGCGTGATGTGTAGCCAGTGGTTCCCAAACCCAAGTGACTCCTGGGAAACTTAAAGAGTAAAACAGATTCTTGGAATACAAGACGCAGATTCGGGATAAGAAAATAAATTTTTTTTTCTTTTTTCTTTATTTCCTTGGTGATTTTGATGGTTATGCAGCTTAAAAACTATTGGTTTGTTTTTTTAAAAAATGACTATTCGGTTGGGTAAGGATTCTTGGGTATTAAGCTTTAAAGTTCATATATGCTACATATATTTTTTCTTTCCATTTTTCTTTTTTTATTAATGAAAATTTCAAATATGTAAAAGTAGAGATTAGTATAATAAACCCATGCAATGAAACCCAGTTTCAATTATTATCAACATTTCCAAATCTTCTTTCATCTACACCCCCATACTTCTTTTTTATTGAATATTTTAAAGCATGTCTTAGATATCAAGTCATTTCATCCATGAACACTTTTGTATGCATTTCTAACGTATAAGGATTTTGTTTCTGTTGTGGTAAAAACAACATAAGACTTACCATCTTAACCATTTTTAAGTGGACAGTTCACTAGTATTAAGTATATTCACATCACTGAACTTTTTAATTTGGTAATCTGAAACTCTGTACCTATTAAACTCTCCTTCTCTCCCTTCCCCCAGCCTCTAGTAATCACCATTCTACTTTGTTTCTATGACTTTGACTGCTTTAGATACCTCATATAAGTAGAGTCATACATTATTTCATTCATAGGCTTATTTACTGTAACCCAATGTCCTCAAGATACATCCATGTGGTAGCATGTGACAGGATTTTCTTCCTTTTTAAGGCTGGATAATATTCCATTTATATATGTACATATTTTGTTTATCCATTTATCAATTCATCCCTCAATGGACTTTGGGGTTGTTTCTACGTTTTGGCTCTTGTGAATAATGCTGCTATGAACATTGGTGTACAAATATGTTTGAATCCCTGCTTTCAAATCCTTTGGGTAGATACCTATGAGTGGAATTGCTGGATTATATGGTAATTCTGTTTAACTTTTTGTGGAATTGCCAACATGTTTTCCATAGCAGCTACACCATTTTACATTCCCACCAGTAATACACAAGGGTTCCAATTTCTCCACATCCTTACCCATATTTGTTATTTTCCTTTTATTTTATTTTATTTTATTTATTTATTTATTTATTTTAAAGATGACCGGTAAGGGGATCTTAACCCTTGACTTGGTGTTGTCAGCACCACGCTCAGCCAGTGAGCCAGCCAGCCATCCCTATATGGGATCCGAACCCGGGGCCTTGGTGTTATCAGCACCGCACTCTCCCGAGTGAGCCACAGGCCGGCCCTGTTATTTTCCTTTTAAAAAATAATAATAATAATAATAATAGACTTCCTAATGGGTATGAAGTGATATCTCAACGCTAAGGTCTGAGGCTGGTCAACAAGTTGGAGATGGAAGCTTGGACAAGTAGAAAGGAAGGATCATTTCCAAGGGAAAAATAGGAGACGGGTAAGGGCAGTGAAGGAGTTAAAAACACACCACTCAGACATATTGATTCTGTAAGTTAGAGGCATTTGAAGAACAGCAGGAGCAAGATCACTCTGACCTCCACCGCACTGTTTCTTAAAAGCAGGAGACAAAATTGCCATGTGCAAGACACTTTCCCTATACTATAAGGAAAACCAACAACCTTATCTTCAAGGATGAGAAGTTGAGACCAACAGAATTCCATACACACTTCGTTAAAATAACTCTTATCTTTTAAGCCTCCCACACAATTTAGTTGCTTTGTCACAGCTTACTTGTCCCACTGAGGATATAAGTAACTGACAGCTTCCTGGCTCTTCTTTGTGAAGGCTCCGTACATTTTAATCAATGTAAAACTTGTATTAAATACATTTGTATGGTTTTCGCCTGTTAATCTATCTTATGTCAATTTAACTCTCAGGCCCAGCTGGGACCCTAAGAGGGTGGAGGTGGAGTTTTGCCGTCCCTACAGCAGGAAAATGAGGTATCCCCCAGGGACCTTGACCTGAATGCACACAGAGACACAAGACACTCAAAGCCCAGCACCGTTTTCAAATAATTTATTAGGAATTTAAAACTGAAAATAAAACCTGGAAAAAGAAGTTACAGATGTAGAGAGAAGAGACACCGGAGGTTGGTAACTTGCTGGCTTCGAAACACCATGTAACATCTTTAAAAAAAAAAAAAATTCCCGAAACAAATCAGAAAACGGAATTCCAGGGCCCTGAGCTCATGGGTGGGCCCAGCAGGGTGGGAGGATCAGGGGACAGGAGAAGAGGGAAGTTAAGTCCCTCAGGACTCAGCTCAAACGTGTAGAAAATTAAAAATAAAAACCAATAAAATGCAGCTTCTCTTTTATTAGGAAACATTAAAAAAAAAAAAAAAAACCCAAAACACGAACAGCCGCGCATCTCAGTAACAAAGATTATTGCTTTGTGTTCTCAGGGCTAATAGGTTAAGCACCTCACACAGACAATTAACTCTCCAAAGGGGGATTTTAAGGGACATGGGCTCTGATGGGGAAGGGAGCTAGGCCCTCAGCCTCACACCTGGGGAGAGGGTCACAGAGCGGGGGAGTGACAATGGGTGGGCCTCAGCCCTGCCACGCAAGACAGGTCACTGTTCACAATGATTCTCACTCTGAGCCTCTTTTTCCTTTGATGGGGACCCTGGGGTAAGGAGCTGCCAAGGGGCGCTGGCCATGGGACCATCTGGTGGGAAACTTCAGTGAGAGAATGTGGGGGTTCCCTGAGAAGCCCTTCGCTTTCCCCTGGGATCTGCCCCCTACCAAAGTGCCCCCTGATGCCCACTCATTGTGGGGAGGGCTCAGAGCAGAAACCATGAAAGTCCAACCTAGGCAGGGGCAGAGGAGACCTTTGGAGAGTTAATTTCCTTTCCAGCAGTGGCTCTGGGCAAGCCCTTCTCTTCCCTCGCCCCTGGTCCAACACTGGGTTTTCGGGGTGAGCAGGCCCAAGGCCTGGACCCCAAGGGCTTAAGAGAGCGAGCCTACCGTGGCCACAGCTGAGACCTGCAAGCTTACAGTAACGGTGTCTGAGGAAGGGACAGAGACAGGCGAGGGGGGGAGACCTTTGCCTGGCAGGACATTGAGGCAATGCCCTCACCCAAGGGATCTGAGAGAGGGGTGGGGGCTTCACCTCACAGTATTTACATATGATACAGGACGGGATGTTCCAGGGGCTCGGCCTGGCCTACCCGCAGCCCTGCCCTCCTCTCCAGGGCTGGAGGGAGGTGGCCAGGGGCCCACACCCACATAGACACTTTGTTCTCAGCTGTGGGGGGCACCTGGCCCCTTGCCCCCTGCGGCCTGGGGCTTCACATTCACAAACCTAGAAATAGTTTAAAAACGGTTTCTTAAAAAAAAAAAAAAGGAAAGCATAAAGGAGGGACAATCAGAATAAAAAACAGGGGTTGGGGCTGCAGCCTGTAGCAGGCTCCCTCCACCCTCACTCTAGCTATGCACAAATACAAAAGCCTTCTGGGGGTTGGGGGACAGTCCTATGGGGGCACGGCAGGGAGGGAGGGGTGCAGTCCCAAGAGGGCAGAACAGGGGTGGTGGGCAACCGGCTAATCCAAAATAAATAAAAGCGGGCAGGGAGCGGGGCGGGTGGGGATGGGGGGGCAAGGGCAGAATAGGGGGAGGTTAGTAGGGAGCCAGACGATGTTGGGGCCGGGAGTGGGGCGCAGGCAGTAGCGGTCCGAGTCGCTGCGGGGGGAGGAGGCGGCGGCTGCGGCTGAGGTGTCCCCGCCCCCTCGCTGGCTCACTCGTGGTCCTCAGTCAGCTGCAGGCCGGGACGCTGGGGACACAGCGGACGGTTACGGGGGCAGATGACACGCCCCGCCTCTCCCTGGGACCCCCAGTATCCTGTCCTAATCCCCTCCCGGAAGATTTGTTTTCAGACTTCGCACTTTCTGTTTTCTGCTTGCATCGCTCCTTCCCCGGATTTTAAATGGCTGGATTTATTCAAATATCACTCTCTCTGACACGCCCCGCCTCTCCCTGGGACCCCCAGTGTCCTGTCCTAATCCCCTCCCGGAAGATTTGTTTTCAGACTTCGCACTTTCTGTTTCCTGCTTGCATCGCTCCTTCCCCGGATTTTAAATGGCTGGATTTATTCAAATATCACTCTCTCAGGGCTGCCTGCCCTGCGTCCCTAATCTGAAATAGCCCCTCACGCACTACTGGCAATGATCTCATTGGTTCACTTGATTTGATTTTCGCCTGTAGAGTGACACAGGGCCTTGTCCGTCTTGTTCTTCCCTCACTCTCCTGGAATAGGGCTCGATAAATATGTGTTTGCACGCACGAGTGAATAAGAGTGAATAAACGAAATGTCACGGGAACGCTGTGATAACTGTGTGTACGGCCCGTGTGTCAACAGAATCCTGTTTTAATAGCTGTGTAATATTCCATTGTGTGCATACACTCTAATTTATTTAACCACTCTCCTTTTGATGGACATATCAGTTATTTGCAGTTCTAAAAATAAATACCAGGGGCTGGCCCCTTAGCCCAGTCGATTGGAGCACAGTGTTGTGACACAAAGGTCAAGGGCTCAGATCCCCATATGGGCCAGCTGCCGAAAATAAAATAAAATAAAATAAATAAATAAATAAATACCTGGAGTGGAATTGTTGGGTTAGAAAGCATGAACATTTAAAACCTGGATAAACATTACCAGACTGCCCCTTGGAAGCCTGACCCAATCTATGTACTGTTTCCAACACTGGGCGTTATCATTCTTAAAATATCTTTCCCATACTGGGGTATGTAATGTCATATTGTTGCTTTAATTTATATTTTAAAATGTAGCAGGTTAAGCAGTTTTTTGTGTTTATTGACCATTGCTGGTATAAAGGTCGGTCTCCCCCAGTGCCCTGTGGGTTCTTCGAGGGCAAGGATGGGGACTGTGTCCCAGATCAGATCCCCCAGGATCAGCTTCCCCAGTGCTTCCCCCACACCCCTCCACACCACCTCACCTGCCACCTGTCCCCTGCTTCAGTGGTACCCATTGGTGAAGGCTGTGGCAATCAAGGGGCCCTGGAAAGAAAAGAATTTGACTCCTAGATTCCTGGGGAAAGTAGAGAAAGCCCACGGGCTCCTTCTCTCTCCTGCAGGAAACCTGGGGTGAGGCACAGACCCTGCTCCTCCATCTACCCTGCCCACATTGCCCCCACTGCAGAGCTGCTAAAAGATTCTCTGGGGTAAGGCCTGGGAATATGCATATAACCAGTACCCTGACTAAAACCAGGGTACCCCTGAACTGGAATCTAACCTCTATGCAGGCAGAGATGCAGTTTGTCTCATTTGCACAATGCAGCATACAGAGGGTGATGATTAAATGCCCACTAAATGAATGATAACCCCCATCGTCCCCCCTTTAGTGACACTTTCTTTCTCCATCATCACTCACCCCTCCTTTTGCCCCCAAATACAGACAGACCAGGCCTCTCCCTCCCCCAACTTTAGGGTCTCCTAGGGAGGCAGGTGAGGTGGAGGCCACCAGGCCTGGCCACTCACCCCAAGACTGTGACCAAAGCCGGTGCTGGGGGCGGGGCTGGCGGCACTGATGTAACTGCTGACCCCCGAGTCCTGGTTGGCCGCCCCATAGAGCTCAGCCATGGGGCCAGGGCTGGTGGTCCCCAGGAAGCCCCCTGTGCGGCTGGGAGTTGAACCTGGAGGGGGAGCCATCGTCCAGGGGTGAGAGCCTGGCAACCCAGAAAGAAGACGGTGATAGCCCCGGCGCTGCCACCCCACGGCACCCCCTTCAACCTGTTCCACCCACCCTGACTTTGACCCCTGTATCCCAGCAAGTCCATCCACCCACCATCCCCAGCCCAGGCCCCCATCACCTCCTGCCTGACCACTCAGCAGCTTCCCCTCTTGAGCCCCTTTCAGCCTTTCCCCATCTTGCAGCTGAGTGCATCTTCTAAATCCTGATCTATATCATCTGCTGCTTGAAATGTCCACTGTCTCCCCGAGACCTGGCTCCTCCTGCCTCCTTCTCTCCTCTCCTGCACTCGACCCACACTAACTGGCCTCCAAGCCTTTACACATGCTATTCCCTTAGCCAGAAACACTTTTCCTCCTCTTTGCTTTTAAATCCAAAGTTAAGAGGCCATTCTTCCTGGAGGTCCTCCCTGGCCTTCCCTAGAGGCCCCTCCTGGGAGCTCTCCTGGTACCTGACTCTCCCCATAGGGACAGCAACCTCCTTCAGTATTATTGCCTTTTTAATACTGATGTTCCCAGCAGCCTATAAGCTCTAGGGGGCAGAGACCCTGTGAGTCTTGTTTCGCGCTGGCTCACTGGTGCATGCACAATGGCCAGCACAGAGTAGGTGCTCAGTTAATACTGGTTGAGTGAATGAATGAATGAGTCACTCTGCCAAGGGGTGGCAATGGCCACCTCCCCTCCCCCCCAGACTTCTCTGCCCCCCCTTCCCTCACTTCCTGCACCCCGGAAGGCCTCACCTGTCCCTCGAACCACAGCTGCTGCAGCCGCTGCTGCTGCCATTGGTCCATAAGCAGTGAGAGGGATGGCTGAAAGGAAAGGCATGGGCACTTGAGCATGGCCAGTGAGGGGGTAGAGGTGGAGGAAGAAGGCCCCTGCCTTCTGGGCAGAATCTCTCCAACCTGACCTCACTCACAGGGGTCAGTGCAGCCCCAGGGTCAAGGCAGAAAGAGCTACATTGGGTCGCCATCTGTGCCTGACCCGCAGGATGGGTGGAGAAAGAGGAAGGAGAGAGGACGGTCTCCCAGCAAGCAGCTCAGCCTCAGTTTCTCCCCTGGGCTCAAGGGGACACATGTGAACTGCCCAACACCCATAGACAGAGGGTGGGGGCAGGGCACCCAACCTAAGCTGCTGTTGAGTGTTGCTCACAGCTGTCCCTTTCTCCAGAGAGTGCTCTTGACAGAACAGTGGCCACCCTGCCCAGAGGTACCTGGAGGTTATGTCCCTCTTCCCAGCCCCAGCCCATGGCAGTCAGTGCCTGACTGACACAGGCACAGAAAGCCAGGCCCCTTGCTCAAGGTGGGGTGGACTCTGGTGCAGATCAGAGTCTCCCTGGGTCAGGCTGAGGCTGACTCCAGTAGAGGTGGCAGCTTTGCTGCGCTCCTTCTGCTGCCTGTCCCGTGAGAGCAGCCCTCAGGGCATCCCTGACCACCAAGCCAGAAGGGACCACTTCCTCCCCCAAATTCCCTCAACCCTTGTTCTATCTTCTCCTCTTCAGACGCAGGGACCTTGCTATTTCCTTGCTTGTTGTCTACCTCCACCCCACCCCCACAGTGCCTGCCACCTTGCTTTGTATACAGCAGGCATTTAATAAATGTATGCTGTAGGAGTAAAAGAGGCCTCTCCTTCAACAACCCCTTGGCTTGAGCCTGGAGCCCCCTGGGGCTGAGAGGTGAACGCCCCCTACTGCTTGGCTCTGCTACCACAGCCTCTGAGGGTTACAACCCGGCACAGAGCAAGAGTCTTCAGGATCTGCATTTGGCAAACCTACAGGAACACCAGGCTCGCATCCCAAGATGCGGCCCTTAGGGCTGTTTCGGTGACCCTGGCCCTGAACTGGAGCTAGACCTGGGGCTAGGGACCCCAGACAAGGCCCCTGAAAATCCCTGGCAAGGCCACTGGGCTGGGGATTAAAATCCAGGACTGTGCAGTTCCCACACCCTGGAGGAATCTCCTGTGATCTTCATACAGCTGGCTCCATCTCTGAAGTCACCTCCTCTAAGAAGCCTTCCCTGACTACCCTTGCCAAGGCAGCCCTTTGCTCCCATCCCTCACGCCTCAGCACATCTCCCCGCTTTATTTTCCTCCTGGAACTTCTCACCCTCTGAAAGTATCTTATTTACTTGTTTGTTTACTTGTTTTTTTGCTGTCTCCCTTCTCTAGAATATCAACTCCAGTAAGGTAGGGGCCTTGTCTGTTTCATTTTCTGTTGTATCCCCAGTACCGGGGATGGCATTTAGCACAATAAATATTTATTGAATGCATGAAGGAAACACCCAATTCTCCTTTTCTCTGAGGCAAGGGAAAAGTTCAGACCCGGACCCCTAAGAATTGCTGAACCTTGAACCCACTTCCTCCCCTGCCAAGACAATCTATAAACGGGACATTTCTTCTCTCAGTTCGTTACGGCCAAGTCTGTTTTTTGGCCCATGCAGGCATTTCCACAGAGCAAAGTCAGAGCAGCCGACCCCAGCAAGTGCTTATCAAATTGTAAAGAATCACTTATTTGTATAATAAGTATTTGTTTCCCTCTCTAGGTCACAAGCTCTATGAGAGCAAGGCCTGCCTCTGTCTTGCCCCTGCTCTGCTCCCAGGACTTGGTACAGTGTCTTGCGCACAGTAGGTCCTCAACACGTAGTTCTTACATGAGTAAAAAGGACCCCCTTTGAACCCCCCTTCTCTGGCTACCCCCCCCCCCCCAGCCCATCAATTGCTGGTCAAACTCTCCCTCTGTTCAGGGAAGAGCCTCTGTTACCTCTACCTTTAGGAC
>NW_007726598.1:598307-601566 GCF_000696425.1 Galeopterus variegatus | reverse complement strand
TTTTTTTAAAGATGACCGGTAAGGGGATCTCAACCCTTGGCTTGGTGTTGTCAGCACCACGCTCAGCCAGTGAGCAAATTGGCCATCCCTATATAGGATCCGAACCCGTGGCCTTGGTGTTATCAGCACCGCACTCTACCGAGTGAGCCACGGGCCGGCCTGGGTTCTGTACTTTTTTTTTTTTTAAAGATGACCGGTAAGGGGATCTCAACCCTTGGCTTGGTGTTGTCAGCACCACGCTCAGCCAGTGAGCAAATTGGCCATCCCTATATAGGATCCGAACCCGTGGCCTTGGTGTTATCAGCACCGCACTCTACCGAGTGAGCCACGGGCCGGCCTGGGTTCTGTACTTTTTTTTTTTTTAAAGATGACCGGTAAGGGGATCTCAACCCTTGGCTTGGTGTTGTCAGCACCACGCTCAGCCAGTGAGCAAATTGGCCATCCCTATATAGGATCCGAACCCGTGGCCTTGGTGTTATCAGCACCGCACTCTACCGAGTGAGCCACGGGCCGGCCTGGGTTCTGTACTTTTTTTTTTTTTAAAGATGACCGGTAAGGGGATCTCAACCCTTGGCTTGGTGTTGTCAGCACCACGCTCAGCCAGTGAGCAAATTGGCCATCCCTATATAGGATCCGAACCCGCGGCCTTGGTGTTATCAGTACCGCACTCTCCCGAGTGAGCCACGGGCCGGCCCTCATAAATCACCTTTAAGAAAACTTTCTTAATGTTCTAGATCAAAAGAGGCTAAAGAGACAGGACAACTAAATGCAACATCTGATTTTATCCTGAGTCTTGTTCTGGAGGACAAACATAGGCTATAAAAAGCACTATCGGGTCAACTGATAAAATCAGAAAATAGAAAGTAGATTAGATACAAACATTGTATCAATATAAATTTATGGAATTGATAACTAAACTGTGATTAAATGAAAGAATATCACTAATCTTAGGAAATGCAGTATTTAAAGGTAAAGGGCCATGACGTATGTAACTTACCCTCAAATGATTCAGAGAAAAATCACGTGTGTGTGTTTATACATGCATATGTATATACACTCACACACATACACATAGAGGGAGTAAGATAATAAAGCACATGGGGTAAAATGTTAACAGCAGATGAATCTGATAAAAGGGTATATTGATGTTCTTTGTATTACTTTATTTCTCCAGGTCTTTGAGAGTTTGGAATTACCTTCAAATCAAAAGTTAAAAAAAAAAAAAAAAAAAACACACTTTTCCTTTTTTTTTTTTTTTTTTTTGTTGGCTGGCCAGTATGGGGATCCAAACCCATGACCTTAGTGTTATAAGGCTGCACTCTAAATAACTGAGCTAACCAGCCAGCCCCTCCCCCCAAAAGACTTCAAGAGAAGACTGTGCCCCATTTGGAGGGTGCTCTTCTGCCCCACCTCTTCTGTGACCACCCCCCCCTTTTTCTTAAAATAAAAAGATGACTGGTAAGGGGATCTTCACCCTTGACTTGGTGTTGTCAGCACCACACTCTCCCAAGTGAGCTAACCAGCCATCTCTATATAGGGATCCGAACCTGTGGCCTTGGTGTTATCAGCACCACACTCTCCCAAGTGAGCCATGGGCCGGCCCTCTGTGACCCCAATTCTGACCTGCAAGCCCACACCATGCCCCCCTCCTCTGAATTCTCAGAGCACCTCTCTATGTGCCCCTCCCCTGTACCTGGCATAAAGACCTCCTCATTTCATTCTCTTTCTGTGAGTACACGTCTTGTCTCTCCAGGAAGACTGTGGGCTTCCTGGGGACTGAGCTCAAACTTACCACCCTCTGCTCTTGTGCCCAAAGTGCTGCTGACTCCTGCTCAGCTCATCGCAGCCTTCGCTTCCTCCAGGGAGTCTCCCCAGCCTCCGGATGGGTTTAGTTGCCTCCTTGGGCCTCCCCCAGCCTCCAATCACTCTGTGGTGACAGTGCCCATTAACTCCTTTCTCTCACTTGAAGGGGACCTCCATGAAGGCAGGTCCTGCCCATCAGAAGCTGCTTGATAAGTATTAGTTGAACAACTAAGAAGAGGTAGTCTCTTTTTGCTTTCCCAAAGGCCTTTGTGCCTTTTCAAATGCTGTTCCCTCTGCCTGGAACTTTTTCCCTTCCTTTTTGCCTACTCTCCTATAACTCAGTCCTTCTCAACCCACGAACTCAACTTAAATATAACTTCTTTTCTGCTTCTCCAAGTCTTGGCCAAGTTCCCTATGATCACACTTCCTTGGCAACCTACACCTCTCCATCCTAAATCTATTTATCTTCTTTTATTTGTCTTTCCTGCCAGACCATAAAACTCCAAGGAAAGTCATTGTTGTAATTCCCAGCATGGTGCCTGGCATATACAGTTGATCAATAACTATTTGCTGGCTGGCTGGATGGATGGATGAACGGATGGAGGGATGGTTGGATGGACCAGTGAATGGACAGATTGACAGAAGGATCAATTAATATGGAGCAGTTGGACAATTTTTTTGGCCACCACCAGAGGGCAGCATGCCACAACCAAACCACCCCACCTTTGGGTAGGACTGCCAGACGGACAGATCCCTAGTCCTCACTCCCTCCTAATGACTCAGACAGGAGGGCAGACCACAGAGAAGATGCAACACCCAAACAGCCCCTCCTAGACCCGGAAGCAGTTCTGGGCCAAAAGCAGCTGGTGTAGGCCTAGCACATACCCAGCATGCCAATACCGAGCATGAAGGCGTCCATTCCGTAGGGCATGACTCGAGACCTGCCTCGGGCTGAGCCCGTGGGCGACATCACCTCCTTTGGCTGAGCTTTCTTACATTCCACCTGCAATGAGACCTGGCGGTTAGTCCTTCCTACAGACATAGAGTCACTGTCCTTCCTGTTCCCTGGCAGTCCTCCTTATTATTAATTTCATAGTTACCATTTGTGGGGCACTTACTATGTGTTAGGCACGGTTTTTGTGGCTTTGCATGCAATACTTCATCGAAAGCTTACACCAACCCTATGATGGAGGTGCTAGGGTCACTCCCATTTTACAGATGTGAAAACAGACTCAGAGAGCGGACATCATCTCTCCCAATTAACCTCCATATGACACTGCCATCCTGTCTAGATTTTCCAGCTCTGCCCTGCTCACTGTGAGGTCCCCTGCCTGCCTCCAGAACCCTCAGAGCTTCCCTGGCTGGCTCAGCCTGGAGCCTTCATCTCTTGCTGCACTTCCGCCCCCATCCAATCCCAACTCACCATTTTTTTTTTTTTTTTGTCTTTTTCCGTGTC
>NW_007726598.1:587071-596700 GCF_000696425.1 Galeopterus variegatus | reverse complement strand
GGTGGGAGGGCAGTGGCAGGAGCAGACTGCTTGGGGCTGTGGAGTCAGCCTGACCCTGGGGCTGCCTGGCCTGAGCTTTGGTTACCAGGACAAGGTAAGCCCCAGTGCAGAGGCAGACAGCAGCTAGGGCAGGGGTGGAGGGCAGGGGTGGAGGGCTCAGTTGGTAGAGTGTTGGGGGGGCTGCTTCTCTGCTCTCGGGTGTCTGCAATTCGGCAAGTTTCTAGCACAGGAAACGACGGGACAAAAGCCTTCTGTAAGGCCAGGCCCGGGAGAGGATGCAGATCCTCAGGGATAGGATGTCAGGAGGCGAGATGAAAGGGCAGCTGTGACCTGCAGCCCCCTGGCTGACCACAGGCCCCCAGCCCAGCCTGGGAAGGGGGGGGGTCACACTCACCTCGATGCCGGTTGGTGGTTTTGTCAAACATCAGCATGGCATCGTCCACCTGAAACAGAGCCTGCCATGGAGGACCGACGAGACACCAGGGGACTTTGCCACAACCCAAGAACAGAGGCTCCCACAACCCCTCAGTGGTTTTGTCAAACATCAGCATGGCATCGTCCACCTGAAACAGAGCCTGCCATGGAGGACCCACGAGACACCAGGGGACTTTGCCACAACCCAAGAACAGAGGCTCCCACAACCCCTCTCTTCTTGTCCACTGCAGGCTTTATCTTTTTTTTTTTTTTCCTTTTTGTCTTTTTTCATGTCCGGCAATGGATCGCAACCGTCAGTGTCGCGCCCGCACCTCACTCAGCCAGTGAGCGGGAACCGGTCTGTATGTGGGATCCGAACCCTCTGCGGGAGCGCCGCCGCGCTCTCAAGCGGCGTACTGTAGCAGTGCGCCACCGGGCCGGCCCAAGCAGGCTTTATCTTAAACTTGCTCCCTGCACAGGGGACAACTTTCCATCTGCCACCCCACTGGATACCACAGCACCCTCTATTCAACCACCAGATTCTCAATGGACTAGCCTGCGTTTATTAAGCTCCAAATACACAGCCGGCACTTTGCCCCATCATCCTCCCAACATTCCCTGCATGGGAAGATCCCCATTGGGTAAATAAGGAAATGGGTTCAGAGAGGTAAAGTTGCCTGCTCAAGGTTACACAGCAAGTCCTAGACTAAGCCAGGGAGGAGGAGGCACGGAGAGGGCACTAGAGAAGGAAAAGTGGGAGCAAGATTATGAGATGGGGAAGCAAAAGCCTCTTCCCTTTTTTGCAAAAGGCCAGGTGGATAGCAGCCAGACTCGACTCCCCTCTCTTGGTACAGATCTTTTCCTCTAATTGAGGTTTCCTTTTGCTAGAGGCTGTAATTAAAGCAAGTAGAGTTCAATTCCTGGGCTGCCTGCCTCCCACTGACTGGGGGAGGGGAAAAGGTCTGAGGAAGGGGGAGGGTCTACACAATCCACCCTCTTTTTAGACCCCAGTCTTCTTGCTACTTACTCAAGGCATCCCCTTAGAGACATGGACAGCCAAAGGCCTTAGCTTCTCTCCTGCAGTCCAACATCCTTTCCTTTTCCTGCATCTGGTGCCTCTTCCTCACCCTTTTAGCTAAGGTCTGATTCACCCTTGATGGAACTCAGAAGCTGCCTCTGATAACCCCCGATATCCCACTCCAGCCCTTGACCCTCCACCAAATGGCCAGGCATCCAAAGAAGAAACAGAAACTTTCTCAGGACACTCCACTCGCCTCCACTTTCTTTCCCTCTATTTCCAGTCCGTCATCTGCCTTATAAGGGGCCTCCCCTGCCTCATTAAAGTGGAGAGGCAGACTCTAAACTAGGGTGGTCCTCCAGCTCTCCTTAGGCATCAAGCTACACCAGGCTTCTGACTCTCCCCTGGGAGAACTAGGAGCCCACTAAGCCAGAAAGCATGGGGACCCTGGAGAATCTCAGAGGGAAATTACATCTCCCTTCCCAAGAAGTTTCCTGCCCCAGGGCCCTGCAGTGGAGTGCTACCCTCATTCCCATCCCTATGGACCCACTCTGAGTCCCAATCCTAAATCATAGACCATCCAAACTGGATGGACACTTTAGATCTGGCACATCTTTCCCACCCTCGCTTAACCCATGGAAAACAGAAACCCAGAAAGAAGGCTTGAGATGAAAGCACAGGCTTTGAGTAGGGAGGCCTTGAGTTGGAATCCTGGATCCTGCATTGCTGGTTGGGTAACCTGGCCAAGTGGCTTTATGTCTCCATGACTTTGGTTCCTCATCTGTGAAATGAACATAACGGTGTCTACCTCATAGGGAGGAGTGCACATAACACTTAATGCACAGTACCTGGAATACAGTATGTTCTTAATAAATAACGGCTATTATTATTATCTTTATTATGGAGAGACTTGCCCATAGTCACATGGGGGAGAGTGGCAAAGCAAGAGAGCAAGCCCAACACCACCAGCTTGAAGGTTCCATGAGGACAGTGTCTGTGTTGGTCATGACCATGACCACCATTCTACTGTGCACCTTGACTTATGCTCAGTAATTTTTTTCAATGAATAAATGAATAAAGAGAAGAAACTGCCACACCCTCCTCCCTAATCCTACAGCTTTGAGCTCCCGCCTGACCCGCAAACTGATTGAGCCAAAATCCACATCCCTTCCGCCTTCCTCCTCCCAGCCTTCCAACTCTACCATCCCTGGCCCCTACGCGCTTCAACCTGGGCCTCGGCTGCACAGACCCCTAATGGGGCAGTGGGGCCGAGGCCAGGGCAGGGCGCAAGGAAAGTGGCTGGGGGTCCAGGGCACCCCCCCACCACCACCCAGTATCCCCTCCTGGGGCCAGCTGAGGGGAGGGAGGCTCCCGGCCCAGTGTCCTTAATAGGCTTTGGTCTCCATGGGAACCCAGGGGCAGGGGCGATCGGGCGGGGGGAGGGGAGGCGACCGAGGCCTGCTGACCAGTGGGAGCCGCCAAGTTCGGCGGCCGCTAAGCCTGAGTGGCAGCCATGGCGGCTGACCATTGTTCCCCCCTCGGCGGCGGCCCCTCGATCCGGGCGGGGGGCCCCCTGCCGCGGGGCCCTTGGCATTCCCGGCTGTCCCCCTCGCTCCCTGGCAGCCTATTCTCCGGCTCCCCCTGGCCTCCCCGGGCCGGTTTCACATGCCAACGCCGATTTAGGCCCGAACAAAAGACGCGGCCGCTGACGGCTTCTCCTGGGGCCCGGTTGCCATGGCAACGCCGGCCCCGGGGGCAGGCGGCCTCCAATCACAGCTGCTGGATCAGATTAGTGCGAGCTCTAATGCTCGGCGCTCAGACACAAAGACACCCCGCCGGAGCCGAGCCGGGCCTGCTGCTTCCCAGGAGCGCCCTTCCCTCTGGGGCCCCGGCCCGGCCCGGCCCGACCTGCCCTGCGTCCTGGACCCAGGTCTCCACTGAGGCGCCTGCGCGAGGCGCCTGTGCCGAGGCCTCTCGTCCCCATCCCGCCAGCATCCGCTGGCTAGGGGACCCGCCAACCAGCCAGTTCCCAGCCCATTTCCCAAGCCACGTCCCCCTTTGCCTGCCAGGGGAACTGGAAATGCTTGGAGGGGAAAGCCTCTATCCCGTCTCTCCTAAGAGAAGAAAGACCAGGGACCCCGGCTCTAAGCAATGCTGCCCTCCTTCACCCCTCGACTTCATATTTGGTCCCTCTTTGCCATCTCCCCTTGGGGCCTTGAAGTTCATATTGCTCACCTTTCCCGGGACACCTTATTGTCAGATGTCGCCACACCTCCTACTTTTTCATAGCTTACCTTTTTGTAGGTCCGGAAATTAAAGCTTGATGCATTTCAGAACTGAGAGCCCATCCTTTGGGCCCGATTAGGAATTCGGGGTGCCTTCTTCAGTTCCCCCCAATACCTAGGGGCTCAGTTGCCCCCTGGCTCTTGCCCCAAGCTTCCTACCTGTGCAAGAAGGGTGCTGAATGCAATTGAGAGTCATTTATTGCTTCCTTATCCTCACCAGGAAGGGGTGGGGGAAGGTGCAACCGCCCATGTCCTGGACAGGTGCAAACTCCCAGGAGGCCAAGGGGTGACTGGATTGAACTGGCTATGGGAGCACAGCCTCTCTTGGGAGGATGAAGATAAGCAAGAGAAAAATACAGGGGAAGGGCAACAACAGGGACAGATACTGTGTGGCTTCCTCTCCCTGGGGATGTCCGGAGTCTGAGGCTCATAGATGGGCCAGGAGCCTGAACAGTGTGTTGGCCTGGCGTCACCCACAAGAGGAGCCAGCCCCCCTTTCACCTTTTGCAGGAACTGGAATGTCCTGGCTGGACCCTGCCTGCTACTGACCAATTCTACAGCACATCACAGCCCCAGCAAGCACGCCCAGCCAGCACCCCCAGTTTAGACCCACCTTCCCGAACTGCTCAAAGTATTGCTTCACGTCCTCCACCGTGGTGTTCACTGACAGCCCCCCTACAAAGATCTTCTTCGTCCGAGTCACCATCTGTTAGGGGAGGGAACAGAAAGTGGGCATCTGAGTCCTGTGGCCTACCGCCACCAGCAGGGGCTTGAGCCCCCCTGCCAGGATGCCAGCTGACAAGCTCTCTGTGGCCCCAGCCTCTTGGAAGGCTCCCCCCAAGCTCCTCCTTGGACCCCCGCCTCTAGGCCTGTCAAGGGCAGCTGTGCGCCCCACACCCTGGCTGGCTGACTCAAGTGTACCTACCTCCTGCCTCCCTCCCTGGGGTTTGTGTCTGGAAAATGCCTTCCCTAAGGACTAACACAGGGAAGGGGGTGGGTCTGTGACCCAGACCTACAGCCTAACTGGAAGACCCCACCAGCTCTCCTGGGAGACGCCCAGGACCATCACAGGGTTGCCCTGAACTCAACACCGACATTTTCCTCATCAACCTCCTCCCAATGCAACCTCTGGCAGCACCACGGCCCCAGTCCTGTTTTAGGAAGAACACATGGTCCTAATTACCCCAGGAGCGCATGGCTAATCCGCGGCAATTCCCAGCCCCATCCTAACACTAAAGCACCTTCTGTCACCAAACTGCTTAATGGAATTAACCCAATTCCGACCATGTGCTCCCTGGTGCGGCTTCCTTAGAATACCTGCTCCATAATTGCTTTCAGGCCCTACTGGAGTCCTTTCAGAGATGCCCCTTTCCTGTCTCCTAAAACTGCTCCTCTCCCTTTGCCCTGGCAGGAGCTGGGGGTCTTGACGGAATTCACTGGCTCAGAATCTTAAGGCACCCTAGTTCCCGCCAACTCCTTTGCAAAGAGAGAAACTGAGATCTCCTGGAGAGGGACCTAGTTGTAAGACACATAAGTTAGCAAACTCAGGTATCCTGATTCCCTGACTGTAATTGGTCTTTCCTCCTGTCCCCTGTATTCAGTCACTTAAAAACTAAGATCTGGCTACTGGCTAGTTGCCCTGAGTCCTTCAAGAGAATCTCAGGCCCCTGCCCTGCACTAAAAGTTCTGAGTGCCATATTGCTCAACAGCTCAGAAATCCATTTTCTGCACACACTGCCCTTCTCCCCAGAAGAACTTGCTAGAGCACTGAGGACAGCACTTGAGAGAACAGCCAAAGACACCTAAGTTGAAAGACAACAGGTGACAGACTCCATGGTCTCTTCCCCCTCTGTAAGCACAGCACACCTCACCCCAGAGGTAGGATGGTGACCTGGAGGTCAGAGTTAGATCAGCCTCAGAGGATAAGTCTGTCCTGTGTTTGAGCCCCAGAAGCCCTGGGCACACAGGCTGTGATCTATTAGGACAAAATTAGACTCACAGTCCAAACTGTACGTGCTTCAAATAAAGGACAACAAATTCCAAGTGCTTCCCTTTCTCCCAACACATGCAGCCCCCTCTTCAGTCCACCCCAAAGCACAGATGGAAAGATGCATAGTGTCTTTATTCCACAGAGCAAGGACATCAATAATCCGTCCCCCCACCCCAGCCCATTCCAGAAACACTCCAGAAGTTCCAGAAACATCTTCCATAAAAGGGAATTCTGGGGAAATCACTGTCCAGAGTTGCCCAAGGTAACAGAGCTCCTCCCAGACACAGATACACCTACCTTAGGCTGTGCTCGCCGAGGAAAGGCCACCTTGGGGTCAATCTGAAAGGAAAGGGAAAGGTAGAAGGGGTCTTGGTTATCACATTTCAGATGAGTGACCACACAGCCTTCAGCCCTGAGGACTTCCCTGCTCCTAGGACACAGACGTGACAGCAATCACAACAGCCTCTGGCAGGAAAGCATAGCAGTTAAGCACTTAGGCCCTAAAATCAAGCTGCTGGGTTCAAATCCCACTTACACTGCTTCCCTCCTGTGAGACCATAGGCAAGTTATTTCACCTCTCTGAGCCTCAGGGCCAACCTCACCTGCAAAATGAGAAAATAACACCCACCAAAGGGTCATCTGCAGATGATTTGAGATAAGGCATACAAAGCACTTGGCATGGTGTCTGGCTCAGAGCAAGAAGGAACAACAAAAAAAGTAAGCTAAGTCTTATTCCTTCAAATATCATGTAAATCAAGGGCCTTCCTTGCCTAACTGACTTCACACAGATACCTGTCTAGGTAAGGCCTGCAATTCAGACTTTGGGAGCCTTGGGAATGGAAATACTCTTTGCTTGAAATAGGCTACAGTATGAGAGTTCATAATCACCAGGAGTAGTACTGCTTCCCCAATCCTATACACATCAAACAGCTCTCCTTGAGGCTGTAAGCAAACAGCTCTCTGATGATACAGGAAGGCTTAGGGTGAAGCAGAGTGCACTCTTTGGTGACATGAAAGAGCATGTGACTAGAAATTAGAAACTTTGGGCCTCTTGCCAAGACTATGATCTTGCTTGACCCCTCTGAGCCTCAGTTCCCTCATCAGCAAAGTGGGGACGATCACACCCGCTCTTCCCAGGGGCAGCTGTGGGGAATCAAATGAGATAATGTGGATGAAAGCGGCCCTTTGTGAACTGCCCTTCATTGCACAAACAAAGGTGCTATTACCAGCAAGCCACCTTTGCCCTTGGCTGTGAACAACCAGAGGGAAAAATCAAGACGCACCTGGGGTCTCCTAGGGACTAGAGCCATACTAAAAAGCAGCAAAAGACAGGCATGTGACATTGTAATCAATGCAGAACCTAGGAGATTGGGTCATTCCAGAGTTTCTTGCCACCCCATGGGTGGACATCATTCAGAAGTTTACCAGCCAATAGCAGGGAAGATCTATCTTTTCCCAAAGTTCCTTCTGTTCAAAACTCAGCCTCGTTCTAGGCAACTGGCTCTGGTTTCTCTGCCTGAATGGTATGAACCAGGAACCAGCCTCCTATAAGCTCCCTGCTTGAATCTGCCCACCAAGATGGAACCTCCAAAATCCATGCTAGGGCAATGTTCCTCTCCTACAAAGTCCAACGGGGCTCTAGGGAAAGTCACAGCTGCCTATTTCCCCTTTCTGAAGTTTTGATTTTGTACCTGTACTGACATTTTCACCCTTCTATTTCTCCCAGAAGCAGACTCGCCAGCCACCAGCACACCTCAGACAATCTCCTGTCACAGACCCTGATGGGGAGACAGTACCCAAGCCATGCTCCCACAGACCCACACACACCTAATCCCTGACATATCCCACCTCCACTCTTACTCACAGCTGGCAACATAAATAAAACCCAACAAGTAAATAAAAGGTGAAAGTCAGAACCCAAAATAGACCCTCCCACCCCCTCTCTCAGGCAAGAGGCACCAAACATAGATAAAACCCTTGCCCTTTGCTGATCCGATCTCCTAAGGATACCCATCTCAGCCTCCTTCCTCCCTGTCTCTCTTCTCCCTTATCAATCTTCTACTCCTCCACCCCCCAGCCCCGACCCCTAAATCTCAGCTTCCTGAGCGCTGCAGAAGTCATCAGTGCATTCTGAGGACAGGGGATGGTAGGAGAACAGGCAGCTTGATGGCAGATAATCACCAAAAACAATAGGCCACTGTCTCTCCATTCCCAGCTTGGGTCACCCAGGCTGCGCCAAGAAGATCCTTTCAGAGCCGGCAAAGTTGAGGCCTGGCCTCATTTGCTCATTACTGCAAGCGGGAGTGGGAGCCACTGGGCAGAGATAACAGGAGCTGGGGACAGGCGGTAATTTAACAAATTCTTGGGCACAACCAGCTATTGTTGCAGGTAAACAGGAGCCAGTGACTGACCCAAGCAGGGAGGCCCAGGGCTGGGGGAAAATGGGGGAGTGTGGAGAGAGGAGATCACACTGTCCCAGCCACCTGGCAGACGGACACCCCCATCACAGGGTAGCCCCTCCTCTGACTTTCTCCTTTTCCCTCTCCTCTTGAGCCAGCCTCGGCCAGCGCCCCCTGCAGGGTCCAAGACACTAGGAGCAGTAGGACAGCAGCAAAAATGTTCCACGAGTTTGAATGCCAAACAAGCCGCTTCTCCTAAGATCTAGTCTTCAGAAGGTTGTTTCCAGACAAGCTAGCTCCCTTCTCATAAATCCCTTTCTTGAGCAAAGCAGGTCCACGTCTTCCATACAAAGCAAGGAGCTGATTGACCAAAAGTCAGGGGAGGGAAGGATGGAAGGAGGGAGGGGGATTCAGTGATGCTTTGCCATTGGTCTGGAATGGGGGTAGGGGTGTGGGGGCGTCTCAGAGCCAAATACTAGTTAGAGTTCAGAGAAGCCACCGGGTGGGTCACTGCAGCCCTGACTCACCCAGTTTGGGCTAGGGGAGGGACCTAGCCCCACCCCAAGCTCTGCTCTTAGGCATCAAGATTAGTACTTATAGGCAGTGGGTGGTAGCTGTTACCTCTCTCACCAATACTGGGGGGAAGGGGGATGTTGCATCTCATCGCAGGCCTAAGATTTTTCTCCTTCCTCTCCCCTCGCCCCCCACGCTGGTGACAAAGTTTCAGAGCATGGCAGCCCTCTTACTCAGAAAACTCCCTCCTTCCTCCAGGACCCCGTCCAACTGTCCCCTGGGGAGAGACCTGACCCTCTCCTCCGGCAGCCTCCCTCTCCCAAAAGACCCCCAAAGCCCTGAGGGCCACTCACTGTTTTGGAGTCGAGCTCGTGCCGCGATTGCGCCAGCACTTTATCCACCCCCGCCTGGTCCATGAAAGTGACGAAGCCGAAACCCCTGCGCGCCGTAGTGAGGGAGAAGCAGATGGTTACAAGGCAGTGAGTGGCGGGGGGGGGGGGGGGAGCCGGGAGCAGGAGGAGGGGGTGAGGCTCACCTGGATCTCTTGGTCAGGGGATCCCGCATCACCAGACACTCCTTCACCTCCCCGAACTGGCCGAAGTATTCGCGCAGCCCTTCTGTAACCACACACCCGCCTTCGGACCAGTCCGGGCCCCGCGCCCTTCCCCCCTCCCCCGTCCTTTGCCCCCGGTGACCCCGGCGCGGCCCGGTCGCCCCCGCGCCAAGCTGCCCGCGCGCTCTCCACTGCGGCCGCCCCCCGCCCCGCTCTCGCCCGGTTCCCGCGGAGCCTCCTGGCGCCCACCCGGGCCCCGGGAAGCCGAGGGCCGAGCTGGGCTGGAGGGGGGACGGCTCCAGCCGGGTTCCCGCCGCTTCGGGAGCCGCCTCACAAAAGTTTGAGCCGCAGGTGCGAGCGGAGTTGGCGCTGCCGCCGGCGGGTCCCGGGGGCCCAGCCCACCCCCCGATGCCCCCTGAACCCCTCATCTGCTCCCCTCCACCCGCCGGGCCGTGCG
>NW_007726598.1:582702-586071 GCF_000696425.1 Galeopterus variegatus | reverse complement strand
CAGCGGCGCCGGGACCCCCCTCCGGCGGGGCTCCCGGGTCCCCGAGGGCGAGAGAGACCCCGAATCCCGGTGCGGGCCGGGACCAGGGCGCGGCCGCACCCCCCACCCACCCCAGCGCGGGGGCCGGGCCGCGGGAACGCCCTCCCGGAATGAAGCGCTTCCCGGTGCCTTCAAGGTAGCTCGGTTCCGGATCGGGGGCGGGGGGGCCCCAGTCCTCCCTCTCAGGTCCCCGCTATGCAGAATTTAAGAGATGCCCTGGGTCGGGAGGGGGATAGCCTCAGCGCCCCCACATCCCCACACGTTCCAGCTGGTGGGAATCTCTCCATTCCCCCAGTCCGAGCGAGAAGCCGCCCTCGGAGCCCCCGGTTTCCTCCGAACCTAGAGTTCCGCACCCCACCCAGGGCTCTAATTTAGAGCCCTCAGTCCACTCCCAGTATCCCATACCCAACTTGGGGAACCCGTTCAGTGCCTCGCGTCCTGATGGGGAGCTTCCATCAGCACCCCAGTAGAAGCCGTATGTTTCCCCAATTCCTCTTCAGCCCTTGCAGTCCAGAGTGAGAATTCCCCTTAACTCTCCCAAGTCCCTTCCATCCCACTCTTGGACCCCTAGGGTCTGCTGAAAAGATTCCCCGCCCCAAGCCCGGGTGCCCAGTTTGCCGCCACCCCCATCCCCAGTGTGAGAAGTAACCCCTGCTTTTCTCACTCCCTGGCTCACTCTTGTCAGCCTCATTCAGACTCCTGTCCGGATTCGGGAAACCCGGTTCCAGGTGCTCACCGGCTCCTCCCCACCTAGGCTGGGGGAGAAGTTAGTGCCTGTTAGAGCCTCGTGTTTCCAGTTTAGGAGCCCCGGTGACTCACCTGTGCACCTTCCCCTCCGACTGACCCCCTTCTTTTGCAAAGTTCTAAGCTGCACCCCATCTAACTGGAAGAACCTAAGTTGCCTACCAACAGCGTTCGGAGTTACTTTCCTCAGTCGTTTCATTTTGAGACTATTCTCCGTGAAGGCAAACACCTTCCTCCCCACCCCATCTTCTGGGTCTCTAGGATCCCCCAGTACTTTCACTCTAGGCTCTTGGGACCCACCTCACCCACCCTCAAAACTCCCTCCTTCCAGCCTGGGAACAACCCTGAGAAAGTCCATTCTGGATGGCCTTGGGAGCCAGGGGCCACTCTCTTTATCTCGACCTCTCCATATCTAAGCCAAAGGACCCCTCACTTCCCTGGCTGAAACCAGCCAAGAAAGGGTCAAAGCAGGAAGCTAAGGTAGCCAACCCCCCCCCCCCGCCCCATCCCTATCCCTGCTTGGGTCTCAGAGCGACACGGGCCCCTCCCTTCCAGCTCACCTCCCACTCCTTCGCCCCTTTCTACCTTAAGTCCATCCAGTATAACTGTTGGTGACAAGCCCGTTGCTGCTCACCTTCATCTCCATCCTCTACTTAATCACCTTTTATTAATGTGTGGAGCAGCTCTGGGCATCACACCCCTGAGCCCTCGAAGGTTACCCATCCCCCTCCTCTTAGCACACCTTCCCTCCCCCCACCCCAACCACCACACATAAAAACGTGAGAGACTCACTTTAATGGTTTCCTTGAGGACCTTGGGGGAATGCTCAGCAGGTATATCCTGCCACCCTATGAGCATAACACCAGAAACAAACTTGCTTTTTCCTGTTTTCATCCTCCTACTCTGCCCCACAGTTTCTCAGCATCCCCTGGACTGGGGGTGGTGGGCATCCAACAGGGGGCATTTCTTTTCTTTTTTTTTTTTTAAAGATGACTGGTAAGGGGATCTCAACCCTTGGCTTGGTGTTGTCAGCACCACGCTCAGCCAGTGAACAAACCGGCCATCCCTATATGGGATCGGAACCCGTGGCCTTGGTGTTATCAGCACCGCACTCTACCGAGTGAGCCACGGGCCAGCCCCAACAACAGGGGGCATTCCTAATCCATCTCACCACAAACTGGAACATCGGGTGTGTCCTGGGAGAAACATACATGAAGGTCAGCAGGTAGCACCTCCAGTGTTAGAAAACTGAGTCTCTAGGTCTGAACTTCAGGTTCCTTGAGCATAAAATGGGATCAATGGATAGGTGCAGGGAGTAGGGAGCTCTGAGTATCCATGAGCATTGATTTGTGTGCTTGTGCAATCGGCCAAGTGGCTTGGAAGATAGGAAATGTATAAGGGTCATTTGTTCAGAGCCAGCCAAAACTGAGTCAGGAGCAGCTTGAGATAGGATCCACTTATTCGCATCCTCATTCAGGACCTCAGAGGAGGAAGCATCTATTTCTTTTTGTTGGTACCTAGTTTGTAGCACGGTGACATGTGGGGTAGGCTTGGAGAAGTCTCTTCCCACGGCAGGTTCATCTCAGCCTTACAGCTTCAGTCCACTTTGTTCACAGTAGGGGCAACAAGTCCTTCTAGGAGTAGCCCTCAGAGGACAATGCAGCTGTAAATGCATGATCCTCATAGTAAATTGAGGATCTCAGCGTTATTAAGAAAAAGTGATCTTTAAAGCAACTGGCCCAGACTCCAGAATTAGGAGATTAGAGGATGCCATTCCACCTTTTCTCTCTAGTAGTATACACACAGAGAACATCACTCAGAGAATAACAGAATAATTTGTCTTATGTGGTTTTTTTAAGTCCTCTTGAGAAAGACAGTGGGCAAATGACATTATGCCAAAGCACGAAGATGCAACTTGTGCATTTATTGAACACCTACATGTCAGACACTGTCCTAGGTGCTGTATTCCCAGCACCTTTGTGAAGCTTGCTTTCTAGAGACAGGAGTCAGATAGGTGAATGAATGAATGAATGAACAGTATGTTGAGGCAGACCTTGTAAGTGCTATGGGATAGGATGGGGGATAGGGAGGGTGGGCAGTATAAGGAAGAAGGTGGTGTGCAATTTTATTTTATTTGGAGCTGGCTGGCACAGGGATCAAACCTTGGACCTTGGTGTTCTCAGCACCATGCTGTAACCAACTGAGCCAACTGGCCAGCCCCTGATAGGCAATTTTATTTATTTATTTGTTGGCTGGCCAGTAAAGGGACCTGAACCTTTGACCTTGGTTTTATCAGCACCACACTCTCCCACGTGAGCTAACCCGCCAGCCCTGATACGCAATTTTAAATCAGGAAAGTTCTCATAAGGAGGGTGATATTTTAGCAAAGACTTGGAGATGAATCTGCCATATTATCCAGAACTCTCATTTAAGCGGAATGTCTGCATCTCTTGCGTGCAATGATAACTGATATTCAAATTTTGACTTTCACTACTCTAAAACTGTAGTTATTAAACTTTAGTGTGCAGGGCCGGCCCGGTGGCGCACTGCTATAGTGCGCCACTTGGGAAGCGCGGCGGCACTCCC
>NW_007726598.1:580032-581532 GCF_000696425.1 Galeopterus variegatus | reverse complement strand
TTATAATCAGTCCATTTTACAACCTTTGCCCACTTTTAAAAAATAGACTTTATTTTTTTAGAGCAGTTTTAAATTCAGCAAAATTGATAGGAAGGTATAGAGAGTTCCCATATATCCCCTGCCCCCACACATGCACAGCCATCAACATCCCCCATCAGGCTGGCACATATGCTACAATTGATAAACCTAGACTGACACATCATTATCACCCAGAATCCATACTTTATATTAGGGTTCATTCTTGGTGTTGTACCTTCTATAGGTTTGGACAAATTCATAATGATATGTGTCCACCATTTTAGTATTGTGCAGAGTAGTTCTACTGCCCTAAAAATTCCCTATACTTCACCTTTTCATCCCTTCCTCCCTTCATCCCCTAGTAACCGCTGATCCTTTTACTGTCTCCATAGGTTTGCCTTTTCCAGAATGTCATATAGTCAGAATCATTCAGTATGTAGACTTTTTGTATTGTCTTCTTTCACTTAGTAATATGTATTTAAGGTTCTTCTGTGTCTTTTCATGGCTTGATAGTTCAGTTCTTTTTAGCCCTGAATAATATTCCATTCTCTGGATGTACCACAGTTTACCTATCCATTCACCTAATAAAGAAGCTCTTGGTTGCTTTCAAATTTGGGCAATTCTGAATAAACCTGCTGTAAACATCTTTGTGCAGGTTTCTGTGTGGAAATAGGATTTCAATCTCACACTTTTTCTGTCCTAATTTTTCTCTTTACTTTTTCCTTCTCCCAATTTCTGGACTCAGCCAGAAGGCAATCAGCTGGGGTAATGAGAGCACTTGACTGAGAGTCAAAAGATCCACAGATTGGTCCTGGGACCACCACTGCTTTTTGGTTGGGTGGGTCTCGGGAAGCACCACTCAGCCCTCTGTGCTTCCATTTACTCTCAGAGTTGTCACAAGAGTGAAGTGAGATCATATATGAGTAAAACCATCTTAAAAATTCTAAAACACTTATGGAAAAGTAAGGAAGGAGCTGTTCATCAGCTCCAAACAATGGAATATTGTTTGGCCATAAAAACAAACACAGTGCTGATACATACAACAACATGGATGAGCCTTGAAAACAGTGTGCTACGTGAAATAAGCCAGACACAAACAAGCCACATATTTTATGATTCCATTTACATGAGATGTTCACAATAGGCAAATCCACAGAAACAGGAAGTAAACTGCTGGTTGCCTAGAACTTTGGGGGGTAGAGGGGAAATGGGGAGTGACTGCTAATGGGTGTAGGTTTCTTTGGGGAGTGATGAAAATGTTCTAAAATTGATTGTAGAGATGGTTACACAACTCTATGAATATATTTTTTATACTATAAGTGGGTAAATTGGATGGTATGTGAATTATATATCAATAAAGCTGTTACTAAAAAAAAAAATCATTCGTTTAGTATGAACCTTTCCCTAATCCCAGTGCCTATCCATCAAAGTGGATTTACTCTCTTTTCTTCCATAGCACCTTACTTTTACCTTTTATTATTA
>NW_007726598.1:569344-579421 GCF_000696425.1 Galeopterus variegatus | reverse complement strand
CTAAAATTGATTGTAGAGATGGTTACACAACTCTATGAATATATTTTTTATACTATAAGTGGGTAAATTGGATGGTATGTGAATTATATATCAATAAAGCTGTTACTAAAAAAAAAAATCATTTGTTTAGTATGAACCTTTCCCTAATCCCAGTGCCTATCCATCAAAGTGGATTTACTCTCTTTTCTTCCATAGCAACTTACTTTTACCTTTTATTATTATTATTATTATTATTATTATTATTATTATTTGGCAGCTGGCCAGCATGGGGATCCAAACCCATGACCTTGGTGTTATAATTATAATTATTATTATCTAGAAATTATTAAGCACTTTTCATGTACCAGACACTGTGCTGAGCACTTTTCAGGGATTTCCCTGTTTTCATTCTCTCAGCAATTCTACAAGGTAGTAACTATTGTATTTTTTTTTTACCAACCAAGAAAATAAGTCTCAGAGAAGTTGAGTAACTTGTTTAAAGTCACATAATAAATGATAAAGTAATAACTAAGATGTATTGAGCAAGTACTATGTGCCAGGCATTGCACTAAGCACTTTGCGTCAAGACATTCATTCAACCCTTACAACTCTAGAGGTAGGTCCCTATTTTACAGATCAGGAAGCAGAAGCATTGAGAGGTAAATTTGCTAATGAAGATCAGGGTGGTATGGGCTGGCTGGTTAGCTCAGCTGGTTAGAGCATGGTGTTATAACACCAAGCTCAAGCCTTCAGATCAAGGGTTTGAATCCCCAGCCAGCTGCAAAAAAAAAAAAAAAAAAAAGACTGGTAGCAACTGGGGAGTTGAGATTTGAACTCAAATCTGATGGCAGAATCTCCCTCATGAACCGCTACATTATGTTATCTATCTGTTTATACAAAATCCACCAATTATTACAGATGGTTCTGAACTGTCTGTAATGCCGGAATGAGAGCTACTTAAGGCAGTGTTCCTGTGCTAAACCTCTTTGCATTTTCCTCCACCACCATCCTCATCCTCATTACCGTACCTTACACTAAATACATAATAGTTGTGTATTAAGAACTTGCCTAGAAGCTGTCACTATGCTGGGGCTGGAGGATGGGTTGGTGAAGGAGACAGACAGCTATCCCTACTCTCACAGAGCTTACAATCTAGAGACAACACTAACAAGAGTTTTGTATACTTCTTTTTAACCAGATCATTTGAATCACTGCAATAATCCAATGTAGTGGGTTCTATTAATATGCCTGTCTTACAGACGAAGAAACTGAGACTCAAACTCATGAAGTGACATGCCCAAGGTCATGCAGCCAGTCACTCTAAGAGCCCAGCTCTTCCTGACTCACCCATTATGCTATACTCTTGTCTCCATTTTTTCCCCCATGACCCCCCCCCACAGGGAGGGAATTAAATAAACTATTCTGCTTGCCCAGCTGAGAACACCCACAGTCTGTTGAGACCTGCTGACTCTCGCACTTTCTCACTTTCTCACTGTCGCTTCCAATGACAGGCAGAGCTGGTTTGATGTGTTGGTGAAAGGGGATGCTTTCGGAGTTTTATGGTTTCAGCATCTGAAGTCGCTTCTCTGTTGTAACTAACTATTTGATTTAGTCTGGTCAATTAATAATTCCACAATCCAGGGGCTAAAGACAAAGATGCTAAGAGCACGTGTCCTTTATTTTTTATGTTTTAAAATGTTTATTTTGGGAAACTGAAACTGCAGACCTGGAGAACTGAAACTGAAGTTCTGTCAGAGGTGACCGTGGGAAAGGGGATGCCACACTGTTGGCAGGGATTTCCATTACACTCAGGAAGGTCATAAAGATGGGGGGCTGCCAAGAGCAGAGGGTCCCTATCTGGGAAACAAAATGCCTTCTCTTTAGAAACCAAGTTTTAGGGATCCCAGGGAAATAGTTTTTGGAGTCAGTGAATCTAGTGGATAAAGCATTAGACAGGGAGTCAGGAGCCTGCAGGCTCTGTCTCTGACCTTGAAGCAAGCTCTTCCCTTCTCTGAGCCCTAGTTTATTCATGTGAAAAATGGAAAGAGGACAAATTATTCCAGAGATAGGAATTGGATTTAGTTTTTCTACTGATTAGTAGTGGCTGGGGCTGGGCAAGTATAGAAATCTGTGATTGATTCATAATGTCTACCTTGAATGAAGGAAATCAGGTAATAGTGGAAGGTGTGCCATATATTTGCCTTCCCTGACTAGATGATCCCTACACTTTTTGCAGTTTTGGTCTTTACAGACTTTAGAACAAGAAGGGCAGGGATCAAGGGCTATACAGCATCGCCAGGGGTCAGGCAGTCAAGGGAGGAACCACCAAAGTGAAAATGTTATCAATAATGATAATACATGATTCTATATGTGGAGGAAAACTTTGGAAGGATTTACATCAAATCATAAGCCATCCCCCAACATCAAATCATTAATATGGGGTGGGGAGGTGAGGAGGCACATACTTCGTGTTAGTATGATTATGGATTTTTTTTTCTGTGAGTATGGATTCATCTTAACAACCAAAAAACATAGTAAAAGCAGTTTGAAGAGACTATTTAAAGACTGTTCAAGAACACTGATAGCACCATTATTCATAATATCCAGAAACTGGAAACAACCCAAATGTCCATCAACAGGAGAATGGATAACTATAATGCATTCACATAATGGGATACTATGCAAAAATAAAAAGGAACAAAAGACTGATACATGTAACAATATGGATGAATTTCAAAAACCGTCTGCTGAGCAAAAGAAGCCAGGCACACAAAAAATACGTACCAAAAAGTTCCATTTATTGATGTTCTGGAACAGGCAAAACTAATCTATGGAAAGAGAAGCCATAATAGTGTTTATCTTTTGGGGAGGGGAGCAGATATTGACTTGAAAGCAGGAGAGAATTTTCTAGAGGAAGGAAATGTTCTGTATCAGCACTGTCCAACAGAAATAAGATGCAAACCCCAGTTGTGGACCACATATGTAATTCTTAATTTTCTAGGAGCCAGATTAAAAAGACGTAAAAGGAAACAGTTAAAATTTATTTTAATAATACATTCAAAACATTACATTTCAACATATAATCAATATAAAATTATTAATGATATATTTTACATTTATTTTTCATATTCTTCAAAATCCAATGTATATTTTGCACTTACAGTGCTTCTCAGATCAGAACAGCCACATTTCTTTTTTGAGGGGGCAGCTGACCAGTAAGGCGATCCGAATCCTTGACCCTGGAGTTAAGATTTCAAGTACTCAGTAGCCACTGAGTGGTGAGTGGTCACTGTCATGGATAACACAGGTCTGTATCTTAATCTGGGTTGTAGTTACATATAAAAATCCACCAGCTATACACTTCAAATTTGTGCATTTTACTTCATGTAAATCATACCTCAATTTTAAAAAAAGAGAGTGATACTTTACTAAAAAGGCAAAATGAAACAAAAAGATTAAAAGGGGATAGGATGAGAGAGTGAGGATAGAATCACCAAGGCAAAGAAAGAATGAGCTACATCCACAAATCTATTCATATTTTCACCAGCAGGGAAATCCAGCAGCACTCAGGACCCCCAAGACTGGGTCAGAAAACCAGGAAAGATCAAACTTGGCAGACGCCAATCGAGAGCTTAGATTTCAGTCTTCAGCATTGTACCCCAATTTTCTAGTGTGTCACATGTAACATGTAACTAATAACAATAACAGTAGATATTGACAACTTTACTAAACCCTTGCCATCAGCTCAGGATGGTGCGAAGAGGTTTCCTGCATGATCTCATTTAATCCTCTCCACTCCCCTCTGAGGTTGGTTCTGTGATGATCCTCCCATTTTGCAGAAGAGGAAACTGAAGCTTAGTAACTTGCCCAAGGACACATATTCAGAAATGACGAAGAGAGAATGTATTTATTTATTTTTTAAAGATGACCGGTAAGGAGATCTTAACCCTTGACTTGGTGTTGTCAGCACCACGCTCTTCCAAGTGAGCTAACCAGCCATCCCTATATAGGGATCCGAGCCCTTGGCTTTGGTGTTATCAGCACCACACTCTCCCAAGTGAGCCATGGGCCAGCCCTGAAGAGAGAATTTAAAGTCAGGTCTCCCTGGCTTCTTTTTTTTTTTTTTAAAGATGACCGGTAAGGGGATCTTTACCCTTGACTTGGTGTTGTCAGCACCACGCTCAACCAGTGAGCTAACCGGCCATCCCTATATGGGATCCGGACCCGCAGCCTTGGTGTTATCAGCACCGCAGTGAGCCACGGGCCGGCCCAGGTCTCCCTGGCTTCTGACGGGATCCGGACCCGCGGCCTTGGTGTTATCAGCACCGCAGTGAGCCACGGGCCGGCCCAGGTCTCCCTGGCTTCTGACCTGGTATTCTTAACTATTACCTCTACTTAAGCTTGAAAATGCTTTCCTCACGTTAAGTAAATGAATGAAGAAAAAGAAATAAACAAATGAGGAAATGAGGAGTGAAGGTTATGTTTATAAATAACGTCACTCTTACTCCCTGGCCTTGACACATGCTCTCCTGAGCAGGAGAGGCAGCACTGGGGTTATGTAGAACTTCAGGCTATCTTATCTGAACGCCCATGGAAGCATGTGTCACGTGAAAATGTCACTCATCAGGAATGCCCGGATTTCAAAAAGGTTGAGAAAGTCTGCCTTGGAGAGCCTCTGATACCCCCTTTTTGCTTTACAAATAGAGAAACTTAAAGAAAGAAGTGTCTTGCTCGAGGTCAACGGCTGGTATTCTATCTCTGCATCTTCACTTCTCATTGAATGAGTCCATTATGCCTTTTCCACCATGTAAGGTACTTTGTAGGTATCCAAACCTGAATAAGGCTTGCTGCCAGTTCTTGAGGAATTTATGCTCCAGTAAAGAAATAAATTATATGAAACTAAGTATGGAGGGCCTTAAGAGAGCTTTGGAGGCTCAATGGAACAAGAGAGCATGGTGGATTAGAGAGGGAAAAAGGGAAGACTGGTGTTTGAGCTGGATCATAAAGGTGGAGAGGGAGGAATGGGCACTCCCAGAAGGAAAGCCAGCAGGCACCTGTGTTGGCTGACTCGTGTATTTCCCATTTGCCCATGTATTGTCTCTAGTGTCCAGCATGTGTCTGGATCTACATTAAGGCTCAACCAGTGTTGATTGACTGATGCAGGATAGAACTTATTCATCAGAAATGGAGAGAGAGGCTGGCTGGTTAGCTGAGTTAGTTAGAATGTGGTGCTGATAACACCAAGGGCCTGGGTTCAATCCTTGTACCAGCTAGTCAAAAAAAAGAAAGAAAAAAAAGAAAGAAAAAAGAAACAGAGAGAGAAAGGTGCATTCATTCATTCATTCATTCACTCAACAAATATTTACTAAATGTCTATTATGTCCCAAGCATAATGCTAAGTGCTTTACCTGGGACTTGAGTTAAATACATTAACCATCACCAAACCCACCTCTCCCTATAGACACAATAGAAAAATAATAACAGTATTAGTAGTAGCCACAATGACCATTTATCACAAGCTCACACCATGCCAGGTGCTTTGCTAAGCAATTTACATCAACTCGTTCAGTCTTATCCCCAGAACTGAGATAGGTACATTTATTATTTTCACTTGACAGGAGAGGAAACCCAAACACAGAGAGAATGGGTAACATCTTAAGGCCACACAGCATAGAAATAGGGAGATTGGGCTTAACACGGGCTCTAAATCTCTCTTGTTGAACCTGATCACTTCCATCCATCTCCTCAGGCAGCATGCAAGTCCAGGGACCACCTTCCTTCTGTAAGATGTCTGGAGTAGCACACGGGATCTTCTGGTGGCCACTGTTGCCTGCTACCCCAGCTGAAAGCTCTCCAGTGGCTCCCACACACTGGTAGAACAAAATTCAAATCCTTACAGTGGCCTACAAAGCCCTGCATGATCTGGCCCCTGCCACTCTCTCCACCCTCACATCAGCCACACCCCACCTCGCTTCTTTCCAAAAGAAATCACCAAACTCTTTCTCAACATAGGACCTTTGAACAACCTTCTCCCAATCTGGGGCACCCATCCCTCACCCTTCTCCTCTACTGGAGCACTATTCCCTCTGCCTGGAGCATCCATCCTCAACCCAGAGCACCCGTCCCCCAACATAGAACACCCTAGCCTCAGCCTGGACGTCCTTCCCCAGCCTAAGCATGCTTCCCCCAGGCTGCAGCACTCCTCTCCTCTCTCCTTTCTGTGCCTGGTTAATTCCTTTCTGCTTCTCAGTTTTTGGCATAAATGTCAATTCCCCACAGAGACCTTCCGTGATCACTTCTCTGATCCTTTATTCCTTTGCCTTTGCTCCATTTCATTTCCCTGCAGCACTTGCCCCAACGTCTGTGTGTGTGTGTGTGTGTATGTGTGTGTGTGTGTCTTGCTTGGTTAATGCCTGTGTATCCCTAGGTCATATGCTTCCTGAAAGTAAGGACTGTTTTCTTCTTGTTCTCCATTGTATGGCTGGCACACAGTAGGCACTCTATGTGTGTGTGTGTGTCTTGCTTGGTTAATGCCTGTGTATCCCTAGGTCATATGCTTCATGAAAGTAAGGACTGTTTTCTTCTTGTTCTCCATTGTATGGCTGGCACACAGTAGGCACTCTCTACATCTTGGTTGAATGAATGAATATGTAAATAATGTGGTAAACACATTGTCCTTCTTAAGCCTTAAGTAATAACAATAATCACTGTTGTTTATCAAGTTCTAGTGCAGCATAAGCACTTTCATGTGCTATTTTATTTACTCATCAGATAACTCTACAATGCAGGTATAATTATTATTGTCTCCATGCTACAGATGAGAACACTGAGGTTCAGAGAAGTGTCACCACTTGGCCAAGGTCACATGGATGTTAAGAGAAAGAGCAGGGCATCAACCCAGGCCTCTCCACCCCAGGCACGTTTCATGCATCAGGCCATACTGCCTCTCAAAGGGTGGGGTAGGCCACTTCCAGGACTGTCTCTCCCTGTTGCTCTCCCTTATGTCTTCCTTTGGATCCTCCAATGAGAGGGTTCCTGCCTTGAATTCTTTAGACAGCAGAGGAGGATCAGAAGGTCTGTCAGGACCCTGCTCCTTAATATAGTAACATACAATCAGGACATAGATGGAACCAGGATTCAAACACCCATTCTTCTAACATCAGACTTTGTGACCGAGAAAGGGGAAACCCAATCTGGAGGGTTCACTCCCATGCCTTACTGCAGTAGGCCCTGCTGTCCCTTTAGAAGCCGTGCTGACCTTGCTCTGTTATCAGCAACAGCAGGCTACAGAGAGGGGAAACAGCCCCTGGGAACACTCAAGATGATCCACCAAGAAAAGCCCAGGTCTTCTATATGTATTTTTTCTATTTCATCTCTTTAAAATTTCTATTGCTTATGTGAGGGTACTTCAAAAAGTTCATGGAGGCTAGCTGGTTAGGTCAGTTGGTTAGAGTGCCACCTTGCAACAGCCACACACACAAACACAAAAGTTCATGGAAGAATTGAATGAAAAGATAATATGAATCCTTTTTTTTAAAGACCCCTCATATATTTTGTAATGTAGATATTATAACAGTGGAGTGTATATGTATATACTCTGTTAATAAGTAAATCTATGTATACTAGAGATATGGGCTCCAAGGTTGTTTCCTCTTAGGGATGTATGATCACAAAAATTTGGAAATCATTGGTTAAGACTGCAAGGGCAAGGATTAAAAAACATGATTGTAGGATATCTGCATGCAAAAGAATGAAGTTAGGCCTTATACCATATACAAAAATTAACTCAAAATGGATCTAAGACTTAAACTATAAAACTCTTAGGGTAAGTCTTCATAACCTTGAATTTGGCAATGGATTCTTAGTTATGTCACTAAAAGCACAAATAATAAAAGAAAAAATAGGTAAATAGATAAATTGAACTTCATCAAATTTAAAAATTAAGAACTCTTACAACTCAATAATAAGACAAACAACCCAATTAAAAATAGGCAAAGGACTTGAATAGATATTTCTCCAAAGATACACAAATGGCCAATAAGCATATGAAAAGATGTTCAACATCAGTAGCCATCAGGGAAATGCAAATGAAAACTAGGAAGTACTACTTCATACCTACTAGCATGGCTATAAATCAACAAATAAGTAAATAAAGGCAAAATAATAAATATTGGCAAGAATGTGAGTAAAGTGGAGCCTTCTGTACATTGCTGGTGAGATTGTAAAATGGTGTGGCACTGTGAAAAACAATTTGGTGGTTCCTCAAAAAGTAAAACATAGAATTACCCTATGGCCCAGCTTCTAGGTATATACCCCAAAGAACTGAAAACAGGTATTCAGACAAGAACTTGTATATGCACGATCATAGCAGCACCATTCACAATCGCCAAAAGATTGAAACAACCTGAATGTCTGTCAAGTGTAGAAGGGATAAACAAAATGTAGTATATCCATGTAATAGAATATAATCCAGCCATTAAAAGAAATGATGTACAGACACATGCTACAACATGGAAGAACCTCAAAAACATTATGCTGAGTGAAAGAAACCAGACACAAAATATCACATATTTATATGAAATATCCAAAATAGGTAAACCTATAAGGACAGAAAGCAGGTGAGTGGTTGCCAGGGCTGGGGAAGAGATTCAGAATGGGGAATGCGGCTTAATGGGTACAGAGTTTGCCTTTAGGCTGATGAAAATGTTGTAGAACTGGATAGAAGTCATGGTTGCACGACACTGTGAATGCCCTAAATGCAACTGAATTGTACACGTTTCAATGGTTAATGTCAATAAAACAAAAATAATTATTATAAAATAAATACATAAAAATGGTAAGAAATATCTTTTCAAGCAGCACAGAATAATACTAAGTGACACTTGCCACTCCCCATTTCTACTCTTCAAAGGAAATAAACACAGATACAATTTATGATATATTCTCCAATTTTTTTCTCTACATACAGAAATGTGCAATATGTATATATGTGTGTTTGTGTGTAACTATTTCCTTTTTTCTTATGCAAATAGGATTATATTATGCTCAGCATATTGTCTATTTCTCTTGGTGATATATCAGTTACATTCTTCTTTTTTTTTGTTTTTTAAAGATGACCGGTAAGGGGATCTCAACCCTTGGCTTGGTGTTGTCAGCACCATGCTCAGCCAGTGAGCAAACCGGCCATCCCTATATGGGATCCGAACCCGCGGGCTTGGTGTTATCAGCACCGCACTCTACCGAGTGAGCCACGGGCCGGCCCATATATCAGTTACATTCTTCTTAATGGCTCCATTATATGAATGTCCCAGACTCTCCCTGTCTTTCCATCCTCAGACCTAAGAGTTCCACCATCTCCCTGGAAGTCCTGAGTTCCAACGCCTAGGCTGCCTCGGACTTGTCTGTGACTTTGACCTCAATTGTCGTTCTTTCACATGGCATTGTGAGGAGTCTCTAAACACAGCAGGTGCCTTGCCCCACGGGCTATGGAAAGGCAGCTCCCTTCTCCTGCACCCTGTGCTATTCTAGAACCAGCTGGGATACCTTAGAATGATGCTCAAGAGTGTAGACTCTCCCTCTTACTAACTGCATGGTCTCAGGCAAGTGCCCTAACCTCTCTGAGCCTCAGTTTCTTCAGTTGCATTGAGGATATTAATAGTCTTACAGAAGAATGCAAGCGGAGCCCCAAGCACAGGGCCCTGCTCAGAGCCGGTTGGTGTCATATGATCTCTTGGGAAGAAAAGGTGGCAGAGCCCTGAGTCTGTGGCCACCTGCTTTTGGGTAGGGCACTAATGCGGGGTGCTGAGGTAGGAAGGTGAGGCGGAGCTGGGCGGCCCGGGAACCCGGGAAGAAGGCGAGGCTGGAGTGGAAACGATTAGAATGAGAACAAACTGGCTCCTGAATAGAAGCTTTTATTCCTGCGGGAGAGGGCTTTGTTCCCCAAACACGTGACACACAAAAGCCTCTACTTGAATTCGGGAACCCTAATTGGTTCTCAGGTGGGGGAGGAGAGGGGTGTCCGGATTTAGGGATTCCTTAAAGGGACAATACTATAGGGACCTGAGCTCAGGGTTCGTCTTCATTGTCAGGGAGAGGGGG
>NW_007726598.1:568218-569159 GCF_000696425.1 Galeopterus variegatus | reverse complement strand
GGGGGGGGGGGGGGGGGGGGGGGGGGGGGGGAGAGAAGAGCTGGACCAGTGGGGGTGGGGCAGCTGTTCAGAAGAGGAGGGGGAGGGGAGAGGAGGGGAGATGGCAAGAGAGGGAGAAGCAGGGAGAAATTCAAGGCCCTCAGCCCTGGGCCAGTGGCTGGAAAATAGTAGGCATGGAAAGAAGGGAGAGAGGGATGGAGGGAAGGAAGGAAGGGGGAAGGCAGGAAGGAAGGGGGAAGGCAGGAAGGAAGGAGGAAGAGAGAAGGAAGGAGTCCTTACCATGATCCATAAGGCCCTGCGTGGTTAAGGCCCTTCCTCCCTCCAGCCCCATTCACTCTCTCTCACCCAGGGTTCCAGCCACACCAGCTGCCTTCTAGCTCCTCAGACACATTGCTTTCAGTCCTGCCCCAGGGCCTTTGCACTTGCTCTTCCTTCAGCTGGCATGCTTCATGCCCACATACCCCCTCTTCCCACGGTGATCCTGCAGTTCAAGTGTTGCCTCCTCAAGAGAAGACTTCTTGGACCCCCAGGACTCTAGCCCATCACCCTGTTTTACAGTCTTCAAAGCCCTTATCACACACTGAAATTACCTGATGATTGTCGGACTCCAAAGCCAGGGGAGCAGGATGAGGATTATGGCTGTCTTGTGCTCAGCTCTAACCCCAGCGCTCAGCACGACGCTTAGCAAACAGTAGATGATCAAAAGATACCTGAGTCTGCCCGGCCAGCTGAGTGGGCAAGGGGCAGTAGCTGCATAACTCCCATCCCTGCCTGGCCCTGGAGCCATTGTTTTTAGGGCTCCTGTCTCCCTTTGAAACTTCCTAGCTGTGTGGCATTGGGCAAGTCACTTTGCCTCTTTAGCTTCATTTTCCTTTTCTTCAAAAAGTACAGAACCCAGGCCGGCCCGTGGCTCACTCGGTAGAGTGCGGTGCTGATAACAC